>NC_060139.1:380361759-380664009 GCF_021461385.2 Schistocerca piceifrons
TGTGATTTTCTTGAATTGTTGTATAGCTACCCGAGAAGGCAGCATCCTTCACGCACCCCGTAAGAGACGATCGGACAGGACCCTACATAATTGGCCCGTATTTTATAGATGGCAATCTAAATGGTGCAATGTACGCCAATTTCTTAATTAATATTTTACCGGTTCTACTACAAGATGTTTCACTTCATGACAGAATGGCGATGTACTTTCAACGTAATCGATGCCTGGCACATAGCATGCGCGCAGTTGAAGCGGTATTAAATAGAATCTTTAATAACAGGTGGGTTGGTCATAGAAACGCCTGCACGTTCACCGGACCTTACATCTCTGGAATTCTTTCTATGGGGAAAATTGAAAGATATTTGCTATCGTGATCCACCGACAACGCTTGAAAACATGCGTCAGCGCATTGTCAATGTACGTGCGACAATTACTGAAGGATATCTACTCGCTGTTGAGAGGAATTTCGTTACGCGTATTGCCAAATGCATTGAAGTTGAAGGACATCATTTGGAGAATTTATTACATTAATGAGGTTATTAAGGTTGCTCACGCAGTTAACAGCATGCGTTCCTATAATTTATGATAAGGTCACAAAAGCAAATGTATCACACTGGAACAACAGAAATAAAGTCCAAACCTAATAACGTTTTGTGTTTTAATTTAAAAAACCGCATTGTTACCAACTGTTCCTCTAAATGGGTGAGGCATATTATAAGTGTTGGAATATTACAGAGCCATCCATCACAAAGCGAAACAAATGTTCCAAGTCAAACATTCATATCTGTTTGCGTACTATAGGAATATGTAATAAAAATGAGGGTACCCATTTAAAAAAATGCAGTTTCTATCAATTTGACCTATGGCAGCGCCGTATAGTGGGCCATCCACATCGCCATCTGTTTCCAACTGTCACGCCCGAACAGATTTGTTCTTCTTATTTTTTCGTGTGTGTGTGTGTGTGTGTGTGTGTGTGTGTGTGTGTGTGTGTGTGTGTGTGTGTGTGTGTGTGAGTGTGTGTACAGGGTGAGTCACTAACTATTTACAGCTAGAATAACTCCGGATGATAGTAGCTGAAAACTTTGTGGGACAAATGTTGCAACGGACAACGGCGGATATGACGTTGGTATTTTGTTGCTAGGTGGGGTAGCATGAGAGATATGAAGGTCAACTTTGTTTTTTCGAATGGGATGCTATAGTTTGGTACTTATTTTCTGATAGCGGCTATCGAGACGAATTGAATGATGTGTAACATTAAAGTCTATGAAGATCAACGTCGATAATAAAGGTGGCATGAACACCCATTTACAGAAGGTGTTTGAGGTGATGACCATCAATGTGGTGCTGCAATCTTCTTATCATGGACTGAGTGCTATTCCTCACCACTTGGGCACTTATTGAAGCACATGCTCTGACAATTCTCTCTCGTATATCGTACAAATAGTAAATAATCTAACGTGCCATTGACATTTAAACACCATTCGACGGTTTCTCAGTACAACAATAATAGTAACAATAAGACTAGTATCGTCGAATCAAGCGTATGTGAATGATGTATTCCTTCGAAGAACAAGTCGATATGCTTCTCATTTACGGAGAATGTCAAAGAAATTCAGTGAGAGCTAGAGACTTATACGCTGAAAGATATCCACAACGTTCTCACCCTACACGTCGTACATTTAAATATGTGTATGATAAACTGAGAACAACTGGATCTTTAACGCATAGGAAACATATCCGGAAAAGGAAAGTTACTAACGAGGGAACGGTAATTGGTACTCTTGCCACTGTGGTTCGATACGCTTGTGTTAGTTCGCTTCAGATCGCAAGGGAATCTGGCATAAGCCAGAGTGGCGTTGTTCGTGTTCTGCATCGCCATAAATATCATCCTTACCATATGAGTTTCCACCAAGAATTAACTGGCACAGATTGTATGCGTCGCATTGAATACTGCCGATGGGTTCATTAATTTGATTTTATTTACTGACGAGGCTACATTCACGAACCATGGAAATGTTAATTTGCATAAAATGCATTATTGGGCAACTGCAAATTCATGTTGGCTGCAGCAAGTTGTACAACAAAAACCGTGGTCGGTGAATGCATGGTGTGGGATTCTGGAGGACAGAGTTATAGGCTCCCGTTTCATCGAAGGAAATCTTAATGGCAGGAAGTATACACATTCGGGCAAGAAATATTAGGTCTGTTACTGGAAGAAATACTTTTAGGAACAAGGAACAGAATGTGGTATCAACACGATGGGTGTCCGGCACATTTTTCTCTGATGGCTAGAAATGAGCTGGAGGGACAAATCCCAAATCGATGGATTGGACGCGGAGGAGATGTGCCGACTCGTTCGCGAGACTTGACGTCTTTGGATTTTTTCTTGTGGGGATTCGTAAGAAAACATTGTTTACAAGACATTCTAAAAGATATGCGCGAGAAAATTGCCAGAGCATGTCCTTCGATAAGTGCCGATGTGTTAAGGAATACCACTCAATCCATAAGAAGAAGATTGCAGCACTATATTGATACCAATGGTCATCAGTTCGAATACCTTCTGTAAATGGACGTTCATGCCACCTTTGTGACCTTCGTTGACCTTCAAAGACCTTACTGTTACACATCATTGGATTCGTCTCGATAGCCACTATCAGAATATTAGTATCAAACTATAGCATCCCATTAAAAAAAATTGATCTTCATGCGACTCCACCTAGCAACAAAAAACGAACGTCAAATTATAGCCCCCGTTGTCCCATGCAAGATTTGCCCCACAAACATTTCAGCTGCTATCATACTTTCGGAGTTATCCCAGGTGGCAATAGTTAGGAATCACAAACATCAATATTTACCTAGATGGCACAAAAAGTGTTAATGCTCTAACATCGAGTGATACAAAGTGTTATTGTTACAAACTGACAGCAACAGTTTCAGCTAAGCTCTTAGAAAATGAGTAGGCATAATAGTGGTTGTATTTAGAGTTCAGTCCTCAATATTTAGAGTTCAGTCCTCACCAGTGTGTTAACTGTATTCGTTTTAAATTTTAATTATTTTTGTTTTAATCATTTTTATTTTAATCGTTTTTTCGACGCAGGGTAGGTGTGTTACGTCTCAACCTCTGGGGCCAGCGACACGCCGCTAGCGTTCATATGTAAGCCCAATGTAGGAGACTGTATAGTTTCAGTGTAAAAGCAACTTCCTGCGTCACCTGCATATCGTTTGGCTGTTGTCTGTGCTGTACGCTGTAGTACCTCTGGGAATTAATAGGTGGTTGTAAAAATGTGAGTGGACGATGTATTTCAGCGTGATCAGAATCGGTGCTTTCCATGCTAGACAGTACTCTTGTATGTCAACATATCTGGTCAGTGTTGTTAGCTCTCCACTCTGGGCAGTAAACACCCGCCATGCGATACATCCGGTCGATGTGGGAGGGCGTGGTGGGAGGCTTATAAATCGGTGCGAAAAACGCCGCTGCCGCCTCAGCTGACAGTAATGAATGCCCGCAATGCCCGCAGCCCGCGCCTACCAGCACGCGTGTCGACTACCATCACACACACACACACACACACACACATCTCGCGCAGTACTGCCTCCGGCCGTCGACTCCTGGACGGACCGCGGCGGCCATTCAACTGCGTGACGTCACGTCGGCGCAAACAAGGCGAGCGTCGCCTCCCGCACAACGGGGCGGCCCACTTTGACGCCGGGCGAATAAATCACGCTTTGTGCAGCCAGCGCCGCCGCCGCCGCCGCCGCCGTTGTTACCAATGTTAAACTCGGGCCCATAAAGTTGGCCCTCCCCCCCTGTATGAAGCGCCTTCGATAACGCCAACGGGCGGCCGTATTCAGACCTGTGGCCGAGGCTGCTTTATCACGCCCACTCCCGCCGCGACTGCTGCAGTGCCACGCCGCCCCCCCCCCCCTCTCCGACCGACCCCTACTCCGCCTTTCCCCCTCAAAACCCACACCTGCCTTAAAAAATGTTTCCCACTGTGCTCGCCGCCCCGCTGGGCTGTTTTTCCTCCTTTGTGGCTTCTCCTTTCAGCACGGTCGCGTCACTGCCTCTATTGTCACCTCGCCCTCCAGCGATCACTCTGACAACAGAAATAACCCACTGCAGCGAAAGCGAAGACGAAGCGCGAGGCACGCCCACGAGAGGGAAAAATTAAATCTGCTTCGTACAGGGTAGGCGTCTCACCGTCCCGGCCTTCTGCACCAATGATATGCTGTGCATTGCTGGCAAAAATTGAAAAAAAAAATAATTATAAGAAATAACTCGTAACTGGTGAGACTCTGCTGCCAACATACGAGTTGTGTGAAAAAATAATAATAAGACTAAGAACAGTGAGAATGAACTGGCAACACTGCGTCGTTCTACTTGCGTAGACCGGTGTGTTCACTCCTTCGGGATGCTCAGTTCGAGTTTCAGCACCGTACAGCCTTCACGTGATTTTTTTTAGAGCGGCATCACTGAAGTTGTGTTTATGATGTAAGTTACCATAATGGAAGAACAGAATTTGGAGCAACGTAGCGCCGTCAAGATTTATGTTCAACTTGGGAAATTCGCGAGTGAGACCTATGAAAAGTTGAAACAGGCATGTGGAAAACATTCCTTATCGAGAGCACAAGTTTTTCTCTGGCACAAATCATTTTTGGCAGGCAAAAACACGTTGACGATGATCCTTGTTCAAGGAGACATTCAACTTCAAAAACGCCGAACGTGTGCGCGCTCTTGTGAGATCAGGCCGAAGCTTAACAATAAGGATGATAAGTGGCTGTTAAACATTTTCACTGTACATCAAATTTTACTGGAGTTTTGCGCATGCGAAAGGTTCGTGAGAAAATGGTGCTGAAACACCTCGCAACTGAGCAGAAGGGCAATCGGAGAAACGTGTGCGTTGATCTTCTTGACAGGATTGCAGTGGTCACGAATGGTTCAGTCGCGTGATCACAGGTGACGAATACTGAATTTCGATCCTGAGACAAAGCCGCAAAGTGAGGACTGGCACACTAAGACCTCTCCTCGACTGAAAAAACCTCGAATGCGCAAATCGAAGATGAAGACAGTGCTGATTTGCTTTTTTGACAGTAAGGGTATGGTGCACAAAGAATTTGTTTCTCCAGGACAAACCGTGAATCAGGTGTTTTACAAAGTTATCCTCGAGAAGCTGAGGAAAAGGGTGAATAGAGTGAGACCGGACATTGCAGACAAGTGGATGCTGCATCGTGACTACGCCCCATATCACTCGGCCACTTTCATCGCTGTTATTCCTGTTGTTCCAGAATCTCCCTATTCACCTGATCTAAGTCCTTCTGACTTTCTTCTTTTCGCGAAATTGAAAAATATCTTAAAGGGACGTTATTTTTGGACTGTGGAGAACATTCAAAAGAATGTAACCGACATGTTAAAGGCATAAGGTGAAGCCTTCTAGCGCTGCTACCACGACTGGGAACAACAACTCCGCCGGTGTATAGCTGCCGAATGGAACTACCTTGAAGGGGACAATATTGGCTCATTATTTTTCTCACACACCTCACATGTGTAGGCGTAGCCGGCCGGTGTGGCCGTGCGGTTCTAGGCGCTTGAGTTTGGAACCGCGTGACCGCTACGGTCGCAGGTTCGAATCCTGCCTCGGGCATGGATGTGTGTGATGTCCTTAGGGTAGTTAGGTTTAAGTAGTTCTAAGTTCTAGGGGACTGATGACCACAGATGTTAAGTCCCATAGTGCTCAGAGACATTTGAACCATTTTTGTGTAGGCGTATAAAAATTCATAACCGTCATTATGCATGTTTTTAGGCCCACAGTCGCATCTAAATAACTCTTTCGGTTTATGGTATCTGTACCATCACAGTTCATGGACGGACTACGGATTTGTTTCCGATTCAGCGCAGCTGCTGAAACTACAGTGTTCCTCTTTGGCACACTAGTGTCATGAAACCAACTAGTGAAAGATCCTTGTAGTTCACACGTTTATTAACTTATACTTACGTATATAGGCCGATTTCCAGTATTTCCTTAATATACGAGTAAAATCATTTGTATTAGATATATTCACCCGAAAAACTTAGGTCCGAAAACTTCACGTAAAATTTAAATGAGCTTTCCGTTTTGACTGTATCAAAACTCGTGTCTATGCCGTGATACATTACGTATTTTCGTACGCTGAGTGCACCAATAACGTGTTTTGTGGTATAAACATCAGTTGTAACCAACATTTGTGCGTTGTTGAATTTTACCAGAAGTATCTTCGTTCAAATAACCTTTCACCCATAATTTCAGTGTATATAAGCGTGAATAGACATATATTTTTGACTATTTTCAGATGTTACGATGGCTGGCATATGTTTCGTAGAAGAACAGCGACTGTGATTTACAATTTCTGTAGCACATATTATAACTAATAAATCGCATTCCATTTAGTTTTCCCTTTCAGCAGGGGTGCATAAAACCTGCGTTTCTAGCAGATTAACACTACTTTTGGTTTGTTAGCAACTGTAATCCGAAAAATCGGAAAAGTACTATTATATCAGGTGTTTCTGTTGCCTCAACAGAAATCTTGTTTTATGTATTACTGCTCCGATTGTTGAAGGAGATGAGTAATGATTTTAACTTATTCAGAAACTGAAAGGGAATCAGTAAGGTTATTTTAAAGTTATTTGTCCTGTTCTGGAAAACATTGTACTAACTATAATTCAGCCGTACTATGAATGCTGTTGTCGGACGAGAGATTAGTCAGCCGACGTTCATAAGCAGCCGCAAACTGCCGTGACCACTGTCAAACGATTGGAAGCTCCTTCGTTAGGATCTGTTGAGCGCCCTCTGGAGAGTCGCGTATCAGGGATACCAAAACAACCTCAAGTACTACGATTTCCTATGGATCCTGTCTCCTCAACGGGTACTTCAAGTTCACTACTCGTCCTCTTGACTGTGGGTGGTATGTCAGTGGTAGGGCTAAGCACTGTATCGAGGGCATACAGGGACCAGGCAAAACTCCGGGTTATATACCGTCCGTTTAACCAACAAATTTGGGGTGCTCTGTGCCCACTCAAGCCGGAACAGTGCCAATGAGACTCACTTCACTCATGGGGAAGCCTGCTGTGTCTTGTATTAATAGACGAGGCAAAACGCGAAATGGTAGATGTTTATTAATCGGCAGCAGCTCAACCTCCAGTGAATAGTGGTATACCCCTCATTGGAAATGGCAGCAAGTGATGGGAAGGAACACCAGGGCCACTCAGTGTGTATGCATGGGAGCCTAATGCAACCAGTTATAGGGGTTATTCCGGCAGACACTGAGGGAGCAGTGTGCAGCCAACTGCAGATTGGAGCACATGTTTGCACGTGCCCGTCGTCTGGACTCTGAGGTAATATTTCAGTCATTCCGGTGATTGGCAGAGAAGGGTGCGAAGACCGTCCTTGATCCCAGAGTTTCCACGAAGCTCATAATTTGCAGCATTGTTCGTAGAATTGGTCCCTTGGTTTCTCATTCGAATGGAATGCTTACTTTCTGGGATTGCGTCAGAGTATTGAGAACTGCTGGGTTTCTCTAAATGGGTCACGGGTGCCCTACATTTCAGAGGTGCTACCCAGATAGCCCCATTTTTATTTTATTTTTTTTATTTGAATTTTTTTATTTTCTAGCTCAGGCTGTCCGCTATACTGTTCAGAAGTTCAGATAACGATAGCTAAAAGGGAGCCAGAAGTGTTAGTAAAAGATCCGAGGACGCCTCCTGCATGCGAAAGTATTAAATATTTTCTGAAGTGTTCCTAAGAAACAAAGGACTGACGTAATACTAGGTATAGAGAGCTGGTTAAAACTCAAAACGGATAGCAGTCAGATTTGTGGGAAAATCTAACTGCATATGCTAAGAATATGCTAGTGGAATGGAGGTGTTGTATTTGTCACAACAGACAAGAAACTCAAAGAAATTGAAACTACATTCTCAAATGGCTGGGCGAGACTCAGTATCAAGAATGGAGATAAACTTTTAATTAAATCCTGCTATCGACTACCAGATTCACCTCCAGATGTAACCAAAAACTTTAGGATTAAGTGCACTAGTACGTAAGTTTCTCAATCATACTGTCGCCATCAGAGGAGATTTTAAGCATTCAGCAAACAACTGGGAAAATAACAGTTTTATAAGTGGTGGGTGTAACAAAACGCCATGCGAAACATTTCTAGATGGCTTCTCTGAGAACTACCTGGAACAGATTATTCAGATGCCTTCTCATGTTGGAAATATATTGGAAATAATAGCAGGAAATGTCCACATTTAAACTGGTGTTAGTGGCCATGAGGCAGCTGTATAAAACAACTGTTATGAAAGTACAAGGAAACTAAAACAAGTAGAAGGATTTATTTGTTCAGCAAACTAGATAAAGTGGCAGTAGTGTCGTATATCAAGAAGGAACACGAAAACTTCAACTATGGAGAGGATCATGTAGACTGTAGAAGAACTGTCTCTGGTTGAGAGGAACGGATGACCCCTTGATACGTATGTATCTAATAAAATCATGACAGGAGGGACTTTATATGATATACGGTCACACTGCAAAGAAACAGACTAAAGAAACAGACAACTACATAATGGATGTAAAGCAAAGCATAGATCTGTAGATAGGAAGATGATCAATGAAACTCGTTTGGCTATAAAGAGGGCAATACGTGAAACCTTCTACAACTTGAGAGATTGCAGGGCACTCTCACTTCTGATTCGGTGTTATGCCACTTAATGTTCTTAGGGAACATGATCTTTATTGCAATTTGACTTCATACATCTTGATGAAATGGTGGGCAGTAGTTAGTGCTGTTGCTTGCGTGCTCTAGGGAAGGAATAACAGTAAGCTTTACCTGCGTAGGAATAGGGTGCCAATTTAGACGACTGCAGTAAAAGTCCACGGCAGTGGTGGGCCGAGGGAAGCGCGTTTTTTCTGTGGAACCTGAGTGGAAACATTTCTGGACGGCCGAATTCCGTGGTGTCATCGTGCAGACACGTTGGTCGCCTCCAGTCGGCTGGCATCTGCGTCCAGGTAGAATGACAAGCGCCGAGAAGTCGCCGCTGCAACGGCCAGCGCATTGTAGACCGGCAGTAAAGCAGTGGATGGGTCCTTGTTAGGCAGGAAGCAGACGGGACATCTGTGTGTGTTCTGCGAATTTCTGTGGGACAGGCCACTGATGCCCAGATATTCACACCCTGTTACAAAATATATTTGTGAAAGCACGAGGCTTTTAGCGAGTTTATCGCCGTTCTTTGGAAACTTCGAAATGGACAGAACAGGAGAGATAACAAGTTTTTTATGGAGGGGTGTGGTTCCATCCTGGTCATGTTGTTAGCAAAAGACACGGCGTAAACGCACGGGAAAGAGGCTGCGAAGCTGAATCTTTTTTCCTTTTCTCCCAATTAACTTTAAAGTCTCTGTTTGGTCAAATCGATGTATGCAGAGCAAGGGGAACTCTCCGAGCTTGGAATGCTGCGCTCCACCTCGTGTATGGCTTGTGCTAAAGTGGGGGAAGTCTAAGATGTAAATAGGCTTTTGCTAGCGAGCTGAGGAGGAAAGCAGACAGAAAGAGAAGATCACTCTTGTACTGGCTAAAAAATGGTTCAAATGGCTCTGAGCACTATGGGGCGTAACATCTGAGGTCATCAGTCCCCTAGAACTTAGAACTACTTAAACCTAACTAACCTAAGGACATCACACACATTCATGCCCGAGGCAGGATTCGAATCTGCGACCGTAGCGGTCGCGCGGTTCCAGACTGAAGCGCCTAGAACCGCTCGACCACACCGGCCGACTCTTGTACTGGCGCTTCACTAGTAAAGAACTGCAGGTCTCTACCTAAATGGTGAGACTTGTGTCCTATCCTAGTGTCCCACTTAGAGCCTGTGCCAGTCACCTTCTGAACCATCAGAGATACTGCTTCTAGCATCACGCACACAATGAGTGATGTATGGGTGTGCTTATTTGTCATGAGTCGGCAGTCTTAACATTTGACATTCTGTCACACATAGCCATGGCACGGAGTCAAATTGGTTTGACAGACCAGCAAACGGGTCTGTCTGCACACTGGAATCCACTGGGGTTTCAGAGGCTCATGGGAAAGTACCTGCATTCCAAATTAACCGAACGCGAGACTGCGTACTTGCATTTTTCTGGCCCGCGCCATTGATAACAGATTGCGGCCGTCCGTGACTTCAGTCGCCGAACGCATCGTGGCGTGCCGCCCGGACCAGCAGGAGGGTTAAGGTATCCGCTGCTACGGAGTAGTGTTCCATTATATGTTTCTCAGCACCCTGTTCTTTCGAACCATATTTTTCTTTTTGGAATGGTAGAATATAGCTGCTTGATGGCGGCATAGTTTTTGTGCCATAACCGGGATTCACGTGTATGAAGTCAGATAAAGTGATTAGTGTTCCGGTTAGTGTCGTGTGTCGATCCCCAGCTGATCACTTTGTCCACCATAGACCCCATGTTAGTGAAAGCGTTTATCAAATAAAAATGTTTGTGTGATGTTCCTTTATTCATTTTTTGTTGTCTTGTGATGTTAAGGATCAATAAATCTATTGTCATTTAGATCACAACTTCTCCCTGCGTTCTGATTAACTGTACCTTCCCATTTTATTATTAAAGTCTAGATTTGAAACGTAAGTAGAAGGCTTTCAAATTGCTGTAGCATAATGTTACTGAAGGATTTCTCATAAAACCTAAATAAATTCTGGTCATATGTAGTTTCTGTTACTGGCACCAGAGTTGGTGTCCAGAAACTCATGGACGAGACAGCAAATGACATTCACAGTAACAAAACAAAAGTAGAAATGGCGCACTCCGGTTTTAAATGAAAATCCAGGCATATTGCACCAATTTATATCTCTCATATTTAAACTCACAGCCAACTTGTCATTGTTGAAATGCAAAATTATGTCTGCAATATTTACACGACGTAATCCAGTCTCATATCCTCCTCAGAAGTAGTTATAGTTCTTTCCTTTTTGAATTTTAGCGTGTTCAGCTGCGAAACAACGCACCGGAACAGCCGTCAATAGTGGTTTGACACACTGATAGTTAATTTTCTAACTGACAAGCTAGCAAACGTCGTCTTGCTGTGGTTCAGTGATCTACAAGATACAGCAGCATCGAGATGGGAGTAAAGAGTTTTCTTCACTGCAGTACGACCCAAGGCCAGCCATATCAACATTTCAGAGATTATCACCCAGCCGCCATATTTATTTTACATCGTGTGAAAAATTGAGTCCTATTAAGTAAACGTGGTCAAAGTCAGAAGAACAGTGTTAGCATGCCGTAACAAATACACTAACAGAATTACATTGAATTTCAATTACAGTAACAGCAAGGAAACTTTTAGAACTTCCAGTCATAGAGAAAAATAGGGTCTGTGTAAGCAGTAGGGTTTGTGAATACGACAACGTGGGAATCATAACTGAAATGATCTTGTAAATACATTGAAGAAAGTTGTTAAAGAACTGTAAGTGCTTTTAATTAACAAAACGATATGGAAAGTAAGATAAATAACAAAAATACGTTTACTTTAGATCCACTTTGAGTTTCAGATATTATCCAATAATGCTTCGTTCATTTACTGTATGACCGTCATTCTGTAGAGCGAAGACCTACCTCTGGTTAAGTTTTGCACATCTATAGCTAATCGACATTCCAGTAGTCAACATTCTGTCACTAGTGACAATCTATTTCACGGAATACTGAAATGACATATCATGTACATTGCATATCTATTTACACTGTTCTTTGCATCACAATACTCTAATCATAAGTGACGTACGTAATCTCATAGCAGTTTCAGTGGCAAATATTTAGCTTCCCAGAAATTATCATTAAAACAGACCTTCTGATATACATATTTATATCTATTCATACAGAGTGGCTGTTTTAACTTGAGACAACTACGAGTAAATATCTCTAAAACGACAAATCGTAAGAAAAAAATGCTCTAGGTGAAAATTTAGTATTAGTAAGTCTGTGTTACAACTGACAGCCTCCTAACCACCCCTCCTGCGTAGGTGGGGGTCACCTTTGTATTTTCACAGAGGGACCCCCATTTTTGCATATTCGGATTCTACGCCAAAAAATACGTGCTGTTTTCTCAAACTATTGTTTTAGATTCGTGAAATATGACGCTGTAATCGACAATATCAACTGTGCCTGTTTTTGCAATTAAGAACCGACAGCATGTGATTATACATTCCATTTACGAAGTAAATGTACCTTTGTGGTTTAATAGTTAACACTGATATTCATACGTTACTTGATTGTTGCAAATATGATTGTACAATACAAATAATATGGCTAGATATTGACATTTCTGGCAAACTAACTACTTGTATGGTAACGTAATTTTCTGTTCCCTACAGGGTTTATTGTGGTGAATCCCCACGCTATCGGAATGCTTGATTCTGGTGGCGGTCCTCGCACCCTGTCATTAGGGTGACTCATTTCGGTGGGCGATTCCGTCCAACGCTGCAACTCTTGCACTGGCCGCTATACTATACCAGCGGAATACAGACCACAAACATTGTAATTAGGTGAAATGTCCAGGGAGTGAGAGGGGCAGCCGCACCTGCCATGGGTACTCGCCGAAAATCAAGCACCCCAGTGGAGAGAGGCAAAGGGACTCACCGATGGGAAGAGGGAACTATTACGAGGTGCATTCAAATTCTAAGGCCTCCGATTTTTTTTCTCCAGACTGGAAAGAGATAGAAACATGTGCATTGTTTTAAAATGAGGCCACGTTCACTGTCAATACGTCCCAGAGATGGCAGCACCGTACGGCAGATGGAATTTTACAGCCAGCGGCGAGAGTGAGAACTGTTTTAAATACTTAAAATGGCGGCGTTTTCCTTACTCGAACAGCGTGCAATCATTCGTTTTCTGAATTTGCGTGGTGTGAAACCAATTGAAATTCATCGACAGTTGAAGGAGACATGTGGTGATGGAGTTATGGATGTGTCGAAAGTGCGTTCGTGGATGCGACAGTTTAATGAAGGCAGAACATCGTGTGACAACAAACCGAAACAATCTCGGGCTCGCACAAGCCGGTCTGACGGCGTGATCGAGAAAGTGGAGAGAATTGTTTTGGGGGATCGCCGAATGACTGTTGAACAGATCGCCTCCAGAGTTGGCATTTGTGTGGGTTCTGTGCACACAATCCTGCATGACGACCTGAAAATGCGAAAAGTGTCATCCAGGTGGGTGCCACGAATGCTGACGGACGACCACATGGCTGCCTGTGTGGCATGTTGCCAAGCAATGTTGACGTGCAACGACAGCATGAATGGCACTTTCTTTTCGTCGGTTGTGACAATGGATGAGACGTGGATGCCATTTTTCAATCCAGAAACAAAGCGCCAGTTAGGTGAATGGAAGCACACAGATTCACCGCCACCAAAAAAATTTCGGGTAACCGCCAGTGCTGAAAAAATGATGGTGTCCATGTTCTGGGACAGCGAGGGCGTAATCCTTACCCATTGCGTTCCAAAGGGCACTACGGTAACAGGTGCATCCTACGAAAATGTTTTGAAGAACAAATTCCTTCCTGCATTGCAACAAAAACGTCTGGGAAGGGCTGCGTGTGTGCTGTTTCACCAACACAACGCACCCGCACATCGAGCTAGCGTTACGCAACAGTTTCTTCGTGATAACAACTTTGAAGTGATTCCTCATTCACCCTACTCACCTGACCTGGCTCCTAGTGACTTTTGGCTTTTTCCAACAATGAAAGACACTCTCCGTGGCCGCACATTCACCAGCCGTGCTGCAATTGCCTCAGCGATTTTCCAGTGGTCAAAACAGACTCCTAAAGAAGCCTTCGCCGCTGCCATGGAATCATGGCGTCAGCGTTGTGAAAAATGTATACGTCTGCAGGGCGATTACGTCGAGAAGTAACGCCAGTTTCATCAATTTCGGGTGAGTAGTTAATTAGAAAAAAAAATCGGAGGCCTTAGAACTTGAATGCACCTCGTACATCCATGTCGTTGTTCCTGGATCACGCTAAAAGTGTGTCTAATCAGGCACTGAAACGACTAGCCATATCGTTCAGTACAATGAAATCTGCAACGCGTAAGTTGATTTCGAACGTCAGTATCAACCCTTAGAACACAAAGGTTTACGTTTACATCTTAAATGAAATGTGGACTCAAAATTGTTGGTTCTTAACTGCAAAAAAAGGCGCACTTAATATTTGTGGATTACAGCGCCGTCTGCCACAAATGGAAAATAATGGTTTCAGTTAACCGTATGTGTTTTTTGGAGTGAAAAATGTGAATATACAGTAAAAATGTGGGGTTCCAGTTCAAAAATACTAATTTGACTCCGTCCACGCAGGAGGGGTGGTTAGGAGGTGGCTAGATGTAGAGCAAACAGATGTCTCCTTTACTAATGTTAACTTTTCACATAGAAATTTTTTCGTGCGACGCGTCGTTGTCGAGATATTTAGTTGTTTCAAGCTAAAACAACGCCCTGTGCATGTATTTGTATACATTATCTAATAAGAGTGTGTGTGTGTGTGTGTGTGTGTGTGTGTGTGTGTGTGTGTGTGTGTTGCTTTGCCCATACCAGACAGGCCTAAGAGGAAAGCTAGCCACAAAACGATTTTATAGGTATATTAATTCAGATTTTGAAGTATTTTGTGTTATGCCGTCAGAAGGGACGTCGTACTTTGAAAAAAAAAAAAATTGTTCAGCAAGCTTTACTTGTGATTGCATGGGGCATTACTATGAAAAGTACTTGTGACAATATAGCGAATTCCTTCTGTCGAGCATTTTAGACAGAAATGGGAGAATATTGAGTCTGGCTCTCGGAATCAGTAAGATTGAACGTTTTGTAGCTTACGTCAGAGACATATCAGACTTACTAAAAATTTGCGAAACTATTCTAATCCAGTGGTAATAACAGCCTTCAGAGTCAGTAATCAGGATGGAGTAGAGTTGGGACCGTTTTAGCACCACCGCAAATACGAGCGATACAGATGTTAGATACAAATGTCCAAACGCTGATGGAATCCCTATCAGATTTTACACCAAAAATGTAACTAAGTTGGTCCCACTTTTAACCATAATCTACCTTAGATCTCTCTAGCAAAAAGCATACCAAATAGTAAGAAGTAAGCACAGGTCACATCCGTCTTGAAAGTTACCCTCTTTCGACTCGTAAAGTTAGTGTTAAAAATTGCGGTCGACATAGCGGAGGCTTGGATTAATGTGAAACCTAGTAGAATTCTGGCTCGATAACATGTCCAAGGTGTGGCTGCACAACGCTTCATTTATCGCTCTTTGCCCAACTTGGCTGTAGAATCATTTGATGTCACTAAGTTTCCAAGCAGTTGATGAGAATTTCAAAATAAGGCAACACTTGCAAATAAAATTAATAATATTGAAAAGTAAGCTATTTGAAGATCACAAATATTTATGACTGAAAAAGATAAAAATTATTTTACTCAATAAAACAGAATTCACTAGTGAGTGGTAACCACATAATAAAAGACATGAATTAAAACAGTATTGACAAGAACACTTCGTCAGCAGTGCACATGTATGTGTGCAGTAAAGCTAGTAATACTTCTGACCTGAACAAAGCTAAATCCCATACCAAGCGAACGTCACACATGGATGCCCAGTTTCAAAGTCCAGAAGTGCCTTAGCTACAGGAAAAATGGAGGTTATAGATGGTTTTTTAAAGTCTGTAGTCATTGAAAAAGGCGGAAACAAAACCGCCGAACTACATCTTTCTAGTTTGTGTGTAGCACTATTAGCTAGCGAGAAATTAATTTAAACAGGCTTTATAGTTCACTGCCTCATATTTGGAGCGGTCGATACGACGCACGAAACCTTATCCTCAGCGCTGCCTATTCCAAACTCACCCCAAGTCGGCGCCTTCCACTTGTACTGTCAGGTCATCCAGGCCTCGAATATGTGCAGGCTAATCACTGTGGTGCTGTTCCTGCAGTCCGTCTTGTGATGAAGTACTTAGGTCTTCTCTTGTTGAATTGGCTATTGTGAAAAAAAACAGCTGGTGGCCACATTTTCAGCGATATCGCTGCCGGCCGCGGTGGTCTCGCGGTTCTAGGCGCGCAGTCCGGAACCGTGCGACCGCTACGGTCGCAGGTTCGAATCCTGCCTCGGGCATGGATGTGTGTGATGTCCTTAGGTTTAAGTAGTTCTAAGTTCTAGGGGACTGATGACCACAGCAGTTGAGTCCCATAGTGCTCAGAGCCATTTGAACCATTTAGCCAGCGATATCGCTGATGGTGGCCGCTAGTAGGCAGGCAGTGACAGTTCTGGTGTGGTCTGTAATGTTGTCAGACTTCCCCCTCTCCCACTATGACATCGTGTGATGTTGCCAGATTATCCCCTACACGTATCTTCCCTGACATAGGCCAGTTGCCCTATGTACAAAATGGCAGGAAATTCAAAAATACCCCAACTGTGCTTTGGATTTTCCTTCCTCCCCCCACTCTTGTGATGTCATTGTGGAATTAGGGCTGTTTTAATACGTGCATATTGGCAGAAAGTCCAAGATAGTACATTGTCACACAGGAATTCAGGATAGCTGATCTGGGCTACTGGCACAGTTTGCATTATTGCCGGAGTTCCTTTTCCATGATGTCCCTGTCCTGAGACAAAGAATGTTTGTTCCTTGTGCAGGTTCAAGGCTGTCTGTTAGATAAAAGAGGTTTTCCTCCTGCCATTTTGAGATTATGGTTGTTGGACAAAGGGCATTGTCTCCCAAGGCCAGTCCCCCCCTCTACCAATTCTAGGACAAATGGCATTGTTTCGCCTAAGATAAGGGATGTTTGCCTCTCCTGTAGGTCCAAATCTGTCTGTTGGGCAAAGGATGCCAGTGTGAGCATCTTGGCTACAGAAAGGTGTTTTTACCTACACAGGCAGTAATCAATCTCGACTTACCTGCTGACCTAGTTTCAGCGATATGAAAAACCACTTAACATATTTTCCTCAAACTATTATTCACTCAGATGTGTGTGGCTACTTTATGGCAGTCAGGTCACTTACAAAATACAGCTACTGACATCACTCAAATAATGTTTCTCCTAAGTCGGAATCCAATTCCCATGAGTTTGTATCTGTCTACTTTTGTTATGTTGAAAAGGATAGGGATGTACAAGTATGTCTTTATTATACATAAAAAAACACGACATTGGGGAGGACCTTTTTCACGGCCTGCAAATACACCAATTACGAAGACCACTAGCAGCCACACGAGGGCAGGACGCACACATCAGCTTCCATGCCATGCGCCACTGCAGCCGCCATGCCATGTAAAACCAGAGGAGGCGTATGCATCCTGTGCAATGCTAGTCAGGTAGCTCTTATAACACAGTCCACATTACCTGAGTTAAATTGACTGTAAGCACAAAAATTGGAAGAAGTGTAGTTGTAAATTAACCCATACTGGAAAACGACACGCATTCAAAATTCACCTAAGTTGAAAGTAACTTAAAACCTACAAGACGCTCTGCAAGGAAATTGAAAATGAAGAGTTGGAACCTTAGCTAGCAAAAGACTGCCGACTTATGTATTTTGTTGAAAGAATCACTTCTGCAGTCATCAGAGATGACATAGGAATCCTGTGAAAATACGAGTTGTGTATGTCTGACAATCAGCTCACTGCCCATCTTCAGCATAAGTATCTTGGTTTGAGGTGTATATAGTTCATTGTGACTGTAGGCTATTACATAGCCGGCCGGGATGGCCAAGCGGTTCTAGGCGCTACAGTCTGCAACCGCGCGACCGCTACGGTCACAGGTTCGAATCCTGCCTCGGGCATGGGTGTGTGTGATGTCCTTAGGTTAGTTACGTTTAAGTAGTTCTAAGTTCTAGGGGATTGATGACCTCAGAAGTTAAGTCCCTCAGTGCTCTGAGCTATTTGAACCATTTGAGATATTACATAAGGTCATGGCACTTCTGTTATCTGCTACGTTAACTGTGTGCTATTAGGGGTTGGGGAGAGGGTATTGCATTTATGTATGGATGAATTGCAGTGAAAGCTATACTATGAAATGCTGTATCAAACTTCAAAAATAATTTTCTTCGCAAATTTGGAATATCTGTAGTCACTTTGGACGTAAGCCGAATCGCTCACTTTCATAAGTGTAACGATTCAGCGTTAGTGGCATGAATTGGTGATATTCTGCCATCGCTATGCACACGTTTCTCTAACCATGAAACCAACAGTCATTGTGAGAGAGAGTCTGGTGTGAGCTAGTGTCATGTCCTGTTCATGATGTTAGCACAACATCAGGAGCTTACAGTTAAGTTTAAACCTCAGAGACTGCTGCACGTGTATTTCTGTCAGAGCGTTTGCATTCACTGCAGTGTGAGTTGCATATCAATAATAGTCTTTTTTTTTCAAATACAACTGGTAACAAACTGTGACAAATGATAAAATGACAGCTTACTTTAGGCATTGGTTAAAATCAGGTTTGATGTACAGGAATAGAGGGAAGACTTCGATTTGCTGGAATGGTCCTCAGAAAATTCCATGTACTGTAAAGGAGATAGCATAGAACACACTAGTGTGTTCAGTTCTAGAGGTCTACTTGGAGCGCTAATGAAGTAAGCATGACAACAGATCTTGATCGAAAACGGATATGCCTTGCTATAATATTAACAGGTATCTGGGCAACTGGAGGGGAAGAGGCCCAGAGGAAGACCAAGAGATAGATGGGTGAAGGGAGTGAAGGAATGTGTGACGAGAAGAGGAGAGAACTGGACGAAGGTGGAAGAGGGGGAATGGTGGAAAGACAGAACACGATGGAGAGGCTTGTGTTCCCGACAGACCCAGCCAGTGGCTGGAAACTGTCCAAGATGATGATGACATAGCTCTTCAGTGTACATATTCAACGGTAGGGGAGTAGATTTGCTGCAGAAATTCTCTGATTTGTGTGGAAAACTGAACGAAATTCATGTTCGATTACTATCAGCAGTTATGATTTCGCAGCTTCTGACAGAAAGCATGATAAACTCAAAGAGATTGATTCTGTGTTAGATGGTATACAAGCTAAGAAATTGTCTGCCGGCATGCATGTCCAAAGGAACAGGCGCTGCGGCGACTAAAGCCGTTATAAAATACATCAGATGTTTTCGCATTTGCGATCATGGACAACGATCAGCTGTGGAATGGAATGACGACAATGGAAATTTGTGCCGGACCAGGACTCGAATACGAATGCACGTCCGAAGGAACTTTGAGTCGCTATTCAGAATAATACAGGCACTGCAATGTCGTATTTATCTACCGACATCGGGCAAGGGACTTTCAGTTAAAATGTCACACCTATATGGAAATATACATACGGTAATGAATGTACGAGTACAGCGGTGTACAGCGGTGTACCGTAGGTCTCCAGAAGAGCGTAGCTTTCCAAAAGATTGGAAAAGGGCACAGGTCATCCCCGTTTTCAAGAAGGGACGTCAAACAGATGTGCAGAACTATACACCTATATCTCTAATGTCGATCAGTTGTAGAATTTTGGAACACGTATTATCTTCGAGTATAATGACTACTCTGGAGACTAGAAATCTACTCTGTAGGAATCAGCATGGGTTTCCAAAAAGACGATCGTGTGAAACCCAGCTCGCGCTATTCGTCCACGAGACTCAGAGGGCCATAGACTCGGGTTCCCAGGTAGATGCCGTGTTTCTTGACTTCCGCAAGGCGTTTACTACAGTTCTCCACAGTCGCTTAATGAACGAAGTAAGAGCATATGGACTGTCAGACCAATTGAGTGACTGGATCGAAGAGTTCCTAGATAACAGAACGCAGCATGTCATTTTCAGTGGAGAGAAGTCTTCCGAAGTAAGAGTGGTTTCAGGTGTGCCGCAGGGGAATCTCGTAGGACAATATATATAAATGACCTTGTGGATAACATCGGAAATTTACAAAGGCTTTTTGCGGATGATGCTGAAGTATATTGAGAGGTTGTAACAATGGAAAATTGTACTGAAATGCAGGAGGATCTGCAACGAATTGACGCATGGTGCAGCGAATGGCAATTGAATCTCAATGTAGACAAGTGTAACGTGCTGCGAATACATAGAAAGAGAGATCCTTTATCATTTAGCTACAATATAGCAGGTCAGCAACCGGAAGCAGTTAATTCCATAAATTATCTGGGAGTAGACATTAGGAGTGATCTAAAATGTAATGACCATATAAAATTAGTCGTCGGTGAAGCAGATGCCAGACTGAGATTCATTGGAAGAATTCTAAGGATATGCAGTCCGAAATAAAGGAAATAGCCTACAGTACACTTTTTCGCCCACTGCTTGAATACTGCTCACCGGTGTGGGATCCGTACCAGATAGGGTTGATAGAAGAGATACAGAAGATCCAACGGATCGTTACAGGATCATTTAGTAATCGTGAAAGCGTTATGGAGATGATAGATAGACTCCAGTGAAAGACTCTGCAGGAGAGACGCTCAGTAGCTCGGTACGGGCTTTTGCAGAAGTTTCGAGAACATACCTTCTCCGAGGAATCAAGCAGTATATTGCTCCCTCCTACGTATATCTCGCGAAGAGACCATGGGGATAAAATCAGAGAGATTAGAGCCCACACAGAGGCATACCGACAATCTTTCTTTCCACGAACAATACGAGACTCGAATAGAAGGGAGAACTGATAGAGGTACTCAAGGTATCCTCCGCCACACACCATCAGGTGGCCTGCGGAGTATAGATGTAGAAGTAGATGAACATGTAGGTCATGTGGGCTGTTACGCTAAAGGGGTTGTGGTGGTGGCTGCAGCGCAATTACGGGTACAACAGCATACCAACGCTGGGAATTGGAACTTCTGTCCTCCACTTTGCGTTCAGTTTTGGAATTGGAAATATGCGTGCAGTGTCTCTGTGCACACAGCTGTTACTGGTGCATGTTGACCTGACTCCTGGCTACCTGAATGGTGTTGAGCAGGACATTTATGCCCCCTCCGGCCTTATGTGGCCCAGCAGTCCACGGCTTGGTAGCAGAGACCCGGTAGGCTGCTAGTGGACTTCGCGGTCAAAATAGCTGGAGACTGCAGGAAAGTCCTCCCTGGTGCGACGTTTGTTCAGTAAAGTCATAAAAATTTGTTCCTTTCACAGTATAGTATAGGTGAACAGATCCAAACTATGAGGAATTAGACTAATTTCAGAGAAGCAGTAGATGTGTGATGTCAATGGCCAACTTGAATTCTGTAAGTGACCTGACTGCTATAAAAATAGCCATACACATCTAAGCCTGGGGAAAACATGTTAACTGGTTTTTCAAGTCGTTAAAATTAGTCAGCAGGCTAATTGAGACTGGTTATTACCTATAGGGTGAAAAACATGTCCATGTAGCCAGTAGGCTCGGCCTGGTATCCTTTGAGTAACAGACAGGTTTGGACCTGCAGGAGAGACAAACACGGTTTGTCCTGGCTGTGAATAGGCGACAGGCTTTGACCGGCATGGGGAAACATCTTTGTCTTGGTGAGACAATGCCCTTTGTCCTAGAACTGGTAGAGGGGATGGGGGATGTCTTGGGAGACAACCCACTTTGGTCCACAACCACAGACTGGCAGGAGAGAAACATCTTTTGTCTAACAGGCAGGCCTGAACCTGTATGAGAAGCAAATATCCTTTGCCTCAGCTGAGTGACATCAGAAGAAAACCCAGGAAGTCTGGCAACAGTGCCGTCTGTACCAGTGTAGTAGGCAATCCATCTAGCGTTCTAGCAGGACAAATCTTGTATTTCCCGCTATTTATACCATTTATACTTAGGACATCAGCCCTTCTTCCACAGTGATGTCATTAGGAGTGGTCGGAAAACCCATTAAAACAACTGAGCTATTTTTGAATCTGCCAATAAATTTTGTATTTCCACCATTTTTTGATTTTCCTTAGTTTTTTAAAAATTTTTCTCCACTTTTTGAATTTTCATCATTTCTGAATTTCTCGCCCTTTTTTAAATCCTGCCATTTTTTTTAAAATTTTCCGCTATTTTACACATACGGCAGTTGGGTTATAACGTCATATGGTGAGGGAGAAGGGTGCGAGAGAATCTGGCAACAAAGCATAGAACGCTGTAACTAGCACTATCTACCAACTGCCTCACCTCCTTTTCTTGCACGGTGGTCGCCGAAAAACTCATCTCCGGAGACCACCACGCGGGTTGTGGCCTTGTAGGAAAAGTTCGCATCGTCTGGTATTTTGCGGGCTTGTTGACTGCTGTGGCGTTGCCCTGATCTCTTCTTCCCTGGTATATCGGTTTCCGAGGAACAGCTACAATTTTCTTACGACGCGACAATTTGCTCAGTTGAAAGCTCTCCCCAGTCACAGTTTTTAGGCGTTCTGCGCGACGGCGTGCAGCGGCCGGCAGCGCACCGATTGAACGACAAACGAGTCCGCGTCACAGGCGCGTCTCCATTGTGTAAGCGTAGCTGACGTCAGCCTTCCCCTTCGTTACAATTAAATTTACTTTAATGGCCACCATTCGAATATTGCAAATAAAGCGGTACATAAATACAGATTTTCCTCTTAATGGCGGTCATTTACCCCATACAAACTACGTCATATGTCTACTGGTTTTCTCGTTTTTTTTCTATTTTTCTTTTTTTTTCTTTAATACGTATTTCAAACTTTTACAAGATTGGTTTACACAAACAAAACATGTTTTTGAATCAACATAAAATTTAAGTGGACAGTTATTCCGAATCGTATTTCGACGAAATTTCACCTAATGCACTCACAGTTTACATATGCTGTGTACAAAGCTTGTATTATTACATCTGAAAATGAGTACTCTAAAGACATGTTGTGCATTATGGCAGCGTACGGCAGGTGATTTACTTCTCTTGCGTAAGTGAGTAGCTGCTGAGTCACCTAGTCAAATCGTTGGCTGCCATGTCCCATGTCCGCGCGATGTATGAAATTCCTTATATAAAACACAACTCCTGACGATGAAAAAGTGACTATTAAAACTCACAGTGGAGATTAAAGTGTTAACGACAAAGAAAGCGACATTATTTGTTGATTATCAACCAGTTGTAGCTCTGAAAAATCAGTCTGTTGCTGACGGAATAACATGTAACAATATGTACACAACACTACAATGAAATAGCGGTCACCACAATCATCCACAAAGTAAATATACATTTCTGTCATTTCTTTAACCTGTTTCTAACTAGAGTTTAGTCATATATAAAAAGGCATTGATGTTATCACTCTGAACTGCTTCTACCTACTCGTATGCATGACACACACTGTACTAATCGCATTAGTTGGAATAAGGAGGCTTGTACGAGGTGATGTTATATTTACGTTAATAATGACAAAATATGATGGAATAAATGGCCGATATGCCATTAAGAATAGAAAGAATTGTTGAGTGTTAAGCAACAAGTATGGAGCAGTGGTAAGAGCTACATTCCCAGGATTACGGTACCAAGAAACGATATTTGAAACAGAGTAACTATGTTTTATGCACAACTATGTATAAGTTTAAACAAGCAGCTGTAGCGAAATTTGCTAAGGCATACAGCTAAGCTGCCGACCTGTTGCAAATGACTACATAGTCTCTTACGCTGATGGCTGGCCAAATGAACTCGCACGAAAATACTCAACAATTTTAATTGAAAAAACTATTACGTCTCAGCATAAGTACTGTATACGGAATTTACTGTAAATGAACTCTGTTTTTTTTTTTTTTTAAATTAAAACAGTCTCATTCCAACATAAGTACACTGGAGGCTAATGAACTTATTGTTGTGGAAGTAAGTGTAATTTAAAAAAGTCTCTTTGGAAATATGAGATTTTGCAATAAGTAATGTACGATAAATTTGATTCTTCTAATTGTTAGCTGAAAAATAAACGGATTGCATGAATTACTTTTTTAAAACTAAAATTTATTTCTCATGCACAGGATTTTCAACATCCTTTACCTTCTATCTTTCTTGTTTCATTTTGCTCTAGTTTTAGATCCGTTGATATCTCATGTCTCTTCATCAGTTACTTAGAATCTCAATTTATTATTTTCGTCCTGCTGCTCCTTTGTATGTTTGTCTTTGTTTTGCTAAACACCAAGTATTTCATTTCAAAATTATCTTAATGCACCCTTATTTTCACCAGAAGGGGTATCTTTGCTGTGCACTTAATACTGATAATAATTCTTCGTGACTCTCCTTGTTTATTTGCAACTGAATTTTATCCTTTTATTAATAAGTCGTTGAAACAATTCTAAGATATCCGCAACATTCGTCAGCAGAGCGAAAATTATATCTTTGCATAGACTGTAGAGATTAATAAATCAAAAACGCTGTGGGACTCAAATCAATTAACTTGATGTTACAATATTGCAAAACTACTATTACAGTTTAAAAGAAAGCCACCGTGTGGTGCTTGGTGAAGTGAGTTACTTCCTTTCCTGTTTTAGTCGCAAATAGAGCGAGGGGAAAACGACTTTCTGTATGCCTCCATACGAGGCCCAGTTTCCCCTGTCTTCGTGGCCCTTACGCGAAATGTACTTTTAGCTGCCTGCAACTCTTCTTTAATTTTATCCAAATGGACTATATATTGTACATGCCTTAACGATGTTATCTGTTACCTTGTGTACATAATACTATTCTAAAATTTGTTTCACTTCCCTCACTGAGTTATCGATTTACAAGTTAGCCTACAGTACTGATAAGATGAAATACTGCTATCATTCCCTTTGTCCCCAAATTATCTTGTTAATATTAAAACTTTTATCACTCGAAGAAAATTTTTGGAGGGACTGTAGAATATTAGTTTCTTTCTGTACTTCGTTCCCATTCACCGACGTTTCAAAATGTTCAAATGTGCGTGAAATCTTATGGGACTTAACTGCTAAGGTCATCAGTCCCTAAGCTTAAACACTATTTAACCTAAATTATCCTAAGGACAAAAACACACGCCCACGCCCGAGGGAGGATTCGAACCTCCGCCGGGATCTCACCGACGTTTTCGGGAAGTGAATTCTACGTTACTTCGTCGAAGAATCGCTACGTAAATGCCATGACCTTTCCTTCTGTTAATATTCCATTATTACGCTCAAGATCACAATATAGTAGTATTCTTTAAAGTGTGGCGATTTGTATCATTTACTGCAGGCGTTGCGCCCGACGACTCTTCGTATCTGGGTCTCCAAGATGCACGGCATAAAAAAATTTCATGACATCGTTTGAAAGATGTGCTGCAGACTTTACCAAAGGTGGATTGTCTTTCCTCGCTTTCATCAATTCCTATACCAATTCTCCCTCTTGATAGTCAGCCAGCGGACCGTATATTATACACTCGTACTCTTCGCTTGATGTTAAGGAGAGATATATATGGATTGCTGCTCTAGAGTTTTAAGAATAAGGGCAAAACAGGTATTCCCATCACTGTAAAGCCATGTTTTTTAAATAAATATTTCCCCGTAAGACAATGATGTTTTACTCAGTCATGAGGTCTAAAAGCACAAAGAAATGAACAGGCAAACAAATCTTGTATTGAGTTTTTTTCAGTGAACTCAGATTTGCCTGAGTTTTTGTAACACCACAGCATTTACTCCGCTATGTACTGGATTTTATGAACTACGACTGCTTTTCTGAACGAAAATATTACAGTCTCTGCCCAAGCGTAAGTGACGTAGAAGTTCTAACACTATCATCCATAATTTCTGAACACTATTTTGAGAAACCGCTCATACTATACTCCATAAGATCTGTAGCTATGTATTTCCTGAAGAGGCGTGGATGGTACTTCATTCACTTTCGTATGAAGTTGCACGAATTCCACTATATGTTGGATCTGAGAAACCTCTTTCTCGGTTTTAAGGTGATGTAATCAATCCTGAACAATTGAAGATGTGGAGGTATGATACTGCAGCATCATTAAGACCGCACAAGACAGCTACAGAATCACAGATTGTTACGAGGTACAATACGGCGGTTTTGTACCTGCTAGGTGCTTTTTCCACAGTAAAAAAGTAAAAGGAAACAATAAAATTTTTAATTGGGAGCGGTGTGTGCACTGTCTGGAATTTCGCGGCACATTAAAACTGTGTTCCAGGCCAGAATTTAAACGTAGAACGTTCTCTTTTGTGAGACAACGCTCTTAGGGAGTGAGCTACGCAGACTCGACTCACAGCCCGACACCAGAGCTTCAATCCAAATATACGTCTCTCCTATTTCCCAAGCTTCACAGAAGCTCTCGTTCATAAAAAAACAACAAACATGTTTAACTTCCGGTTGATGATGAAGTCATTAAGATGGACCACAAGCTCGGATTAAGGAAGTATAGGGAAGAAAATCAGCCGCTCTCTTCCAGAGGAACCATCTCGGAATTTGCTTTCAGCTAAGTCTTTTATGTCCGAACGTGCATTTGGCCCCCTGTCCTCCAAAATATGTCTCCAGTTTGTTTCCTCTGCGTCACAAAGTTGCCGAGGACGCAATAATTCTGCCAGAGACTGTAAAGGACTTGGGATATTAATTGAACGGAAAGGATGCTGACATGAAAATTGGTAATAGTAAAATAAGGGTTGGAATGTAATCCAATTAAATCAGATGCTGAGATATTACATTAGTCAATGAGACACAGAAGCAGTATATAAGTTTGTCATTCGGACAGTACATTAAAGAGGAAGTAAAACGATCGAAGGAGAGAGGATATAAGACGCAGTCTCGAGATAACAAGAAAAGCGTTTCTGAAAAACAGCAATTTGTTGACTTCGAATATAAGTTTAAGTGTTACAACGCGAATTATTTCACATCAAGCTGACTATTGCTTCACTATTCACCACTGTAGTTGTAGCCCTTCAACACTGGCTGAGCAATCGTATACAATTGTAAGTTCTCACATCATTAAGTGTGTCCGCGGATATTTTGCGTCTGATGCGCTTAATGTCACGAGTTGTTACGAATAAAATATGTCGCCTCCGGCGACAATTAAATGGATTTGCTATCTATCGATAAGCCACGCGCAGTTATGACACATATCTAATTTGTAAACGTATATCGTGATTCTCATTCGTATACGTTATATCAACTCACATTTATTTAGAATTAAACTGACCTTACTTTTAAAGCCACTTTAACTTTTTTGGAGTCACTATGAGCTACCTTAAAGACTTCGTTCATGTATCTTCCAAACGTTCTGTTACCTGCTGTACGAGATTCAGTCAACAAAAACAACATTCTAATAAAAGTAAAAGTTTGGTATATGACTTACAGTTTTCTAAGGATTACAGTTCTAAGGATTACAGTTTTATGAAGAAATGATTCCCCCCCCCCCCCCCCTCCCTACCTCCACCGCCGCAAGGGAAATTGTAAACGTATATCGTGATTCTCATTCGTATACGTTTTATCAACTCACATTTATTTAGAATTAAACTGACCTTAATTTTAAAGCCACTTTAACTTTTTTGGAGTCACTATTAGCTACCTTAAAGACTTCGTTCATGTATCTTCCAAACGTTCTATTGCCTGCTGTACGAGATTCAGTCAACAAAAACAACATTCTAATAAATGTAAAAGTTTGGTGTATGACCTACAGTTTTCTAAGGATTACAGTTCTAAGGATTACAGTTTTATGAAGAAATGATTACCCCCCCCCCCCTCCCTACCTCCACCGCCGCAAGGGAAATCATTATAACAGATATTTTTCTGTTGTCCACAGCTCGTGGTCTAATGTGTTGTAGAGTATATAATTACTTATAAAATGATTTTGTTATCTGTTATGTTTTATTATTTGATATGATTATGTGAACTTGACAAACTTTAAATAAAATTTTGAAAAAAGGAAAACCTTGTTACCGTTGCTGCCTTTAGAGTATGAGTCACAGGTTCGATTCCCGGCTAGGTTAAACATTTTATTTTATCGGAGACTGGGTGTGTGTCGTCCTCATCATCATTTCATCATCATCACCATCACCGACTTGCAGGTCACCGAAGTGGCGTCAAATAAAGACTTTCACTAGGAGACCGAACAACCCCAAATCTGATCTCCAGGCCAATTATGCTATACAAACGTTTTTTTAAGTCTTCTTCTCTGCGTTGTCGTCTTCAGTCTAAAGACTGGTTCGATGGAAAACTCCATGCTGGTCTATCCTGTGTGAACCTCTTCATCTCTTTATGACTACTACAAAATATAAGGGGCAGTCAACTGAAAACGAGGCAGTTGGAAAAGAAAGTAAGCAAACTGTATATTACATCAAAAATAATCGCCATAGCTGTTAAGTATCCCACTATGAGACCAGATAGTCTATCGCTTCATGGAAAGATTGACTGCCGTTGCTGGCCGCAGTGGCCGAGTGGCTCTAGGCGCTTCAGTCTGGAACCGCGCGACCGCTACGGTCGCAGGTTCGAATACTGCCTCGGGCATGGATGTATGTGATTTCCTTAGGTTAGTCAGGTTTACGTAATTTTAAGTTCTAGGGGACTGATGACCTCAGATGTTAAGTCCCATAGTGCTCAGAGCCATTTTTATCTGCGGTTGCCAACGCAAACATGTTGCCAGACAGTCCTGCACTTCTTCGCCTGACCAAACCAACAGGGCTCCAAAAATATGGAAATCGCTTGGGGAGAGCTTGGGACTGTATGGGGGATGTATAAGGGTTTCCCTGTGAAACTTCTGCAACGCAGTCGAAACATCTTGGTAACATATGGGTGAGCATTTTGTTGGTAGGTTTTTTCCCCGTGTGGTTTCCATATTTTTGATTCATTAAGAAAGTCATTCAGACGAAGAGGTGCGCGTTTGAGTGCAATCATTGTTCCGAGACAACTGCATACTTTATTCCATGAAGGCATTGATTGTCTTCTCTCATAGTGAGATAACTGTATTAACAGCTATGGTGAATACCTTTGAAATAATACACATTTTATTTACCGTTTTAAATCTCTGTCGTTTTCATTTGACTGTTCCTTATACTTCCATCTTAATGTGCTTACTATAATGAAGCCTTGGTAGCACTCTATAATTTTTGCCCCTCGCACTTTCCTCCATTACCGAACGCACAATTCCTTCTTGCCTCCTGATACATCCTATCAACCGATCCCTTTTTTTTTTAGCCAAGTTATACTATAAATTTCTTTTCTCCCCAATTCGATTTAGCACATATTTTTTACAAGGGGTAGTCAAATGAAAACCGGACACCCTCCATTCAATAGTAATCCCAACACGCGTTGAGACGTTCATCCCACTGGGTAACGAGACGATCAGTTTCTGTTTCGTAGACCACGCTCGGCAGCTGACGGGTCGACAACCGAACCACTCTTGCACTTCCCCGTCAGACTGAAACCAACATCCACTCATGTCTTTCCCCAGGTCGCCAGAAATGTGAAAAATCACACAGTAAAATACCCAGGCTGTACGGAGCGTACTGCAGTGTTTCCCAATCAAAACGCTGAAGGGTAATCTGCGCCAGATAAGCAGTGTCTGGGTGGTTGTTATCGTACAACAGGATTATTCCGTCCAACAGCACTCCTGGGCCTTTTGAATCTGTGTCCTGTCGCAGTTTTTGCAAAATGTCTTCATGGCGCTGCGCACTGGTTATGGTTCCACGTCCGAGGAACTCGACGAGCAGAAGGCCTCTGCAGTCGAAGAAGAATGGAACCATGACTTTACCTGGACTTATGTAAACAGGATCGTACCTCTTTGGCGGGGTAGCTATGGGGTGGTTACGCTGTTGGCGTTGCAGTTTGTCCTCGGGTTATCGGAATGCTGTAGGCTGGAACCATCCTGTTTCATGATAGCGCCCATCCCCACACTATCAATCGGACTAGGGCTACGCTTCAGCGATTTGGTTGGGAAACACTGCAACATCCACTGCATAGCCCCAATCTTTCGCCGTGTGATTTTCACACCTTTGACGACCTGAAGAAAGATGTGGACATCGGTTACAGAAGAACGAGGAAATGAAAAAGCGGATGTGATTGTGGGTCCGTCAGACACTGGCTGTGTTCTACGAAACAGGAATCGATCGTCTCGTTTCCCACTGGCATAAATGTCTTAACGCATGAGGTGATTAGTTTCGAATGGAACCATTCCATGGTACCGTTACGGTGGATGTTCAGTTTTCATATGAGTGCCCCTCATAGTTACATGGGCTACCATTCTAATGCAAAACATTCTTCTGTCTCGCCACATTTCGAAAGCTTCTATCCTCTTCTTGTTTATACTGTCCATCGTCCAAATTTCGCTTCCATACAAGGCCATACTCAAAATACCTCCAGAAGAAACCTCAAAATACTTATATTTGTATATCATATTTTTCTCAGCAAAGCTTTTATTTCGATTGCCAGTCGGTATTTTATAGCTATCTGGCGGTAGCTGCTGTCCAAATAGTAAATCTCGTCTATTATTTTCAGCGTTTCATTTCCTGGTGTAATTCCTTCAGCATCACCTGATAACGTGACTTAATTCGACTACATTCTATCAAGCTTATTTTATTTCTGTTGGCGTTCATCCTGTATCAACTAACACGCTTTTCCAAGCGTTTCAGGCGATCTTCCTAGTTAATGGTAGTCCTTTGTTGTCTGACAGAACTGTCATCGGCAAACTCCTAGTTTTTAAAACTGTTCTCTTGAAAGTTCATTTCCGTTGACAATTTTTTCCATAGTATCTGTCACTGCTTTCTCAGTGTACAAATGGGATAACATGGGATTTTAGGTTACACACCCAACTCTCTGCCTTGTCTATTACTGCCAATCAAACATACCTTTCGCGTCTTTCAACAGTAGTCTGAGTTCTGTAGTATTTGTGGATAAATTTAAGCTCCCAGTGTTTGATAATTTGAGAATAAGAACGAATGTATTCGGGTCATAATTATCGAAAGCTCTTTATAAATCTTCAAATTCAATAAATGAGAATGTGTGAAAACAGATTCTCCCTTGTGGAATGTGACGGTAAAATGAGAGAAATTTGGTCTCATGCGGAGTAATACCGACAATCAGGCGTCCGATCACCGTCGACTAGTGGAGTATCAACGTGGTAAAGTCATACTGACGCTGTGTGCTCTCCATCACACAGTGCACAGTCGCTTGTCGGGTGTGGGTATAAAAGTATATGACAGCGAAGCCAAGAAGTAGAATTTATACAGACTAAATGTTTTACCCGCTTGCACAGAATTAAATCTGCGGACTCATTAATGTAACAGAAAACGTCTACCTCAAGAAAAGGGATAAACTGTCGTCTCCTGACTTTTACTGCCGAAATTCTGTTCTCGGGTTTCGCATACATTTTATTTAACTTCTCACTCATTCTCTCCATGAGAACTTTTTTGTCGATAGCAGATGACAAATAACATTCTGTTCCTGGAATAAAAAAAAAAGAAAAAAGGCCGCGCCGCTGTCAATAGCTGAGTCGTACACAATAAGTGTTTGCAAATCTGTTGTTGTCGTTTATGACGGTGGAAAACAAACACCGCTCGGTCACAAACGGGAGCCACTGATTCAGTAAGTGTACACTGGTAGTGCGCGGGTTGCTGTATTTACCTGCGTGGTGTCGGATGATTGAGTACCTTCTGCTGCTCTCCCGTTGCGGGACGAGTATTTGTCAACTGCGGTGGCATCAAACAAACGCTTGTAATGACAGCCAACATTCCGACGGAAGGACGTGTGTTCGGCTGGAGACAGATCCTCATATCGAAGTCCTACGCGAAGTGTGCAAGACGGGAATTCAGACGTTGCAATAAGGTCTACGAAGAGTAAATAACGCGCTTGTCACATTCACTGTGTAAAGACAAGGTACGCTGAAATTATAAGGTTAAACAGCCATTAACCAGAGCAATACCGGGGGGGTTTTGGTGGGGGTGGGGGGATGGGGATGTACGTCAAGCTCACCTTTGGAGAATACTGTAATCTTGCCATGTACATTTTATTTTAAAATTTTGAAAAAACTATTTATTGTATTTAATGACTTCTTACACAATTCCCGTAGTTGTTTTAAATTTTCAGTAAAAAAACCCAAAAATTGAAGTGTTAATAGTGTGTGCCACTTTTCGCAACAAATGTCATTTTTACATATCGACATAAGTTTAAAAGTATGTTGTGAATGAAAGTTGAAGACTATTTTCGAATTTTTTTTAAATTTTTTGCTGTGGTCATAAAAAACTCACTCAACTCATTGCACACACTACGGAGATTGCGTTAGTAATTCTAAGATAGTGCTAAAAGATACTTTCAGGTTCTGTACACCACATACACGTCAGTACCCACTTAAATAATATCTTGTTAATAAAAAATTAACAACAATTAACGAAATCAGTTGTTTTTCAATTTTTTTGTGTTGGGCATAAAGTAACCCCTTCTCACTTGATATTACATGTTATGCCAAATGCGTTGGTATTTACGAGCAGGGGTGGGTCCCTGCCACTCCTGTTCTGGCATGACGTTTACGACCTGCGGGATGCCACTCCTACTGTAGGGAAGCAGCCTACTCACGCCGTATAAAATTCACATCAGTCTTTCCATTGTGTGCCAGCCTAGTCTGCTGTAACTAGCTCTGACGTCATAAATGTTGCGCAATACTTTAACAATCATGTAAATAACCTGAAACGTTTCTAGCATGTCAGGAGTAATACTAAATCAATATGTGTTGAATGTCAGTTAAATAACTTTAACCATTTTCGAAATTAGGACGTTTTTCAGTAAAAATCATTGGCGCAACAGAAAAGAGCTAGAGACTTAAAAATTTATATATAGATTCCCTTTTCATAATAATTTAGTAGAAACAGTATTTGGGATCTCACAAATTAAAATTTTAGTTGAAATTCATAATTTTCTGGTTTTTGTCTTAGAAATTAAGGAAGCGAGATAGATTAAGGCGAATAAATAGGGCTAGGATGTTTAAATTTAAGTAGAAGGAAGATCCGCTATAATCATAAAGATGTGAAAAGTTTCAATTGAATAACTATAAAACTATAGCGATAGCGTATCTCCAAAGGGCAAGTTCAGAGCTCGTCTACTGTGTGTAGTGTAATTAAATAAATTCTCTCGCCCAAAATATTTGTCTTACCCACGTCAGACTTTCATTATGATTACTTACCTGTGTGCTGATTGCACATTTAAATTGAGAGCTTCATCGGCCATCAGCAAAGGAAGCAATGATTTATTCAATAACTTAAAGTGGTGCATTACTAGCCCAGCGGCTAGTTGGGAGAGCCGATTTGATCAGGCGTTCCCTTAGCGTCCGCACTGCGGCTTTATATATGAGAACGCTGCACGAGGAAGCAAGGCCCCAGTTCTCTCCAGACGCTGATTAGCACACCATCTGCGTCGGGAGTCGCGTCGCGTCGGTATCATTGCTATAAACAGACTCGGATGCCGTAATAAGTTACTCGGGATACGCGTAACCATGAAATCGTTTTCGAGTGAAGTGTTAAGTCTGGGATAACTTTAATGATAAATCTTCAGTTTGCCTATGTCGTATTTTCAAGTGAAGCCGCGGGACTGACATTCTACCATTATTTAGCGTGGCGTTTGATGAACATTATCATCAAATTATGGCGAGCATTCACTTAAACATTTAATTTGGACAGTTATAGTTGCATCAGCGCATTAGACTCTGAACTGCTCTGGTAGTTGGATTGTGTGGATTCTTTTTTTTTCATCTGTGACTTTCAGAATATAGCGAACGTTTTTACAGGATTGTTTTTGATTATGAATCCCAGACAATCTCCCAATCCTCAGAGCTATAAGCTGTAGCTATAAGTGAATTTCTCAGATGAAGTGGGCACTAGGAATTCTAATTAGAGGATTCACGTTTTGCTAAACACTTTCTGGTTGCCAACATTGTAGTTAGAGAGCCAGTGCTGAGAACGGCAAAAGACAGCATAAATAATAGGAACATTTATATAAACCAAATAATTCCACCCGCCGCCCCACATATGGTTAATCGGCCGGGAAATGCATCTTTTCTGCAGTTGTTTCTACATTACGCTCTACATTTTAATAACAACAATAATAATTTCCACCCGCTGCCCCACAATTGGTGCATCGGCCGGGAAATGCATCTTTTCTACATTACAAACCAAATATTAATTAACAACGACTAATACCACCCGCCGCCTCACATATGGTGCATCGGCCGGGAAACAAACTGAGTAAAAGTGAAAGTGATTTTTAAATATTCGGATTCGGGAGTGAAATGCGACACGCAACTGAGTAATAGAACAGTGATAGTGTTACGTGTGCATGTGGACGATGCAATTGGATTAACAACACATCTGGATTGATGGAGCTGGCACTGAGTGTAGCGGCGCTGCCGGCATTGCGAGAAGCCAGTTTCACCTCACCGCAGTCGTCCGCCGGAGCAACCGGAGCCGCGCCTGCAGTTGCGCACCATGCAAACACACAGAAGCCGTTGAAGTGCCGTCTGCAGTTCAACGCGCCGCGTCGCATCAGTAATCCTGGTACGCCGCGCCGGCAGCGCCATACGTTATGCAGAAGGAACTAAGTTAAGTGAAAAGCTGTTAAAAATTTTACTAACCTGCACTAAAAGACTGTCGGCGATGGAACTGCCATAAGAAACTGTGGTTAAACTTAAATCAGAACCTATGTCTGTTGAGGGAACTATAAATCCAGACAATGGTTCAAGTGTAAATGTGCATGAAAATAGTAATGTGAAGGTGAAATATGAAGTATTGTCTCCTGGCAGTAGTGTCAAAAGGGGCAATGATTCAATAATAGAGACCCCTGTAGTAAAGCAGAAATTAGAAATTGTTAATTTATTGGATGATAGTTTATCTGATGATTTAAAAACGAAACAATCATCAGAGGTGGTAGAGATTAAGAAGGAGAAGTTAGATATGACTGATCAATCTGATGTTTCATTTAGTTTTGATGATTCTGGTGTTGGAGCTAGTTTTTCGTCACCTGAGTGCGATAAAAAGCCAGCTAGTCAGCAACCCAAAGATACTGGGGATATGGATTTAAATGTAATATTACAAGCAATAGCTGCCAGTAATGCTAGAATGACAGCTGAATTAAAGTCTGAAATAAGTGAATAGGTCAAAAGCAGTAATGATGAATTAAAATCTGATATAATTGAGGTAAATAACAGGATTGTGACCAGCCAAACCAATTTTAATAAACGGTTTGAGGCAATGGACAATAAATTAGAATCCAATAATGCTGAATTAAAGCATGAGATTGTGGCCAGCCAAACTAATTTTAATAAACGATTAGAGGTAATGGACGATACCTTCAAGGCTGGTTGCAATAAGTTGAAAGAGGATCTGGATAGTTTGAATTATAAAATTGATTACAGCCATGAGGATATTAAGAAAAAGGTTGCTCAACAATTTTCTGAAATGTATAAAACAGTAAAATCCGAAGTTGCTGAGGTTCGCAAAGACTTCCAAATGGAAGATGCGAATCTGGAGCACAAGTTAACAGAAAAGATCGAGGCGGAATCTGAACTGTGCTCAGATAGGTTTAAAGATGTTAATATAAAAGTAAACATATGTCAAGCAGAAGTAGACGCAATCAAAACTGACACTACTCATATTGTGCAAAGAGCAGATAATGTTGAAATAAGAGTAGAAAATATTAGTACTAACATTGCAAACATTGAGAGTAAAGTAGCTTCAGTAACTTCTGGTAATGGTAGTATGCAACAAATTTTAGCTGCAAACGCCGCTTTTATCGGGTGTCGGCAGTTCTTGCGGTTCGATTCAGATAAAAATATCCATCCGCTAAATTTCTGGAACGATTTTGAAGATGTGATTCCACCGACTTGGTCTGAACGAGAGAAAATCTCATTTATTAGAAGCCATTTAGCAGGTGACGCCATGCGTTGGTCAGCTGATGTTATGTTGAAGTGTAAAACATTAGCTAAATTTAAAACAGCTTTCATTAATGAGTATTGGTCTAGTAATAAGCAAAATGAAGTGTTGAGAGAATTTTGGAGTGGAAAACGCTTCAGTGTAGGCAAGGAATCTATTAAAGAGTTTGCTAGGTCATGGATCTCACGTTTATCACATTTGGCCGAAAAGCTAAAACCTGAAATGATAATACTAGGTCTTGAAGCCAAACTGCCGTGGTATTGGCAAACTAGAATTATATCTGCCCCCTAGAGACAATCTGAATCGTTTCATTGAATATTTGGAACGTGTAGTGCGTGTGGCTGCCAATGAGGAGCAAGCACGTAATAACAGAAATGGTAATAACACTAGTAGTAGTTTTAAGAACGAGCAAAATGCCAATGTAAACATCAGAACAGTAGGTGTTCGTCATCCTAAGAGAGGTAGGAATTGGAGAAATAATTATCAGAACCAGAAATGGCATCCAAATGATAGTAATTTTGTTCCGAACAAAATTATGCAGGTAAAGAACAGTGCAGAAAGCAATGCTGTGCCAGTTAACTATAATGGATATAAAGGAAACAGTAGTAGGCCGAGGCAGGAAAACTAGTTCCCGTCTATGAGGATACTGGCGCTCACCAGGCGGTTGCTTTTCCTAAGCCAGTAATTACAGTAATTGGTAAGACAGATCAGAATACTCAGACTGAACATGTGGATGAAGGGTCGGTAGCATCTAAGGATACAGCAGAAATATTGGATCACTCACAGTATTTGATAGATACCGTGTTAGAAACGCTTTGTAAGTGGGAAGAGAAAGAGAATGCGCAGCAGTGTAACGATAGGGAAGAGCTACAAAATACTGAATTGTCAGGTGAAGAAGCAGAAGAAATTCATTCTTATATTGACGATGAGGATGATGTGCTCTTATCTAAAGTGCCTGTGCAGGATGTTGATACTGTACTAATAGATTTAGGAAAGGAGGTAAGTGAGAGTGTAGAGAATAGCCTGTTGGGAGTCGATGAACCCAGTAGCTGTGGCCAGTTGTCACTTGAGAAAGAACCCAACGATAATAGTGAAAGTGGTTTAGCTGTAACTGGAGGCGCAGAATCGCTCAGACTACAGTAATTTGGGTCATGTTCAGCAAATTAAGTGTACTGAAGTCGTGCGGTGTTTCGATTTGAAATTAATAGACCAACTGGAAAAGGCAGCTGAAAATGTAATTCAGGAAACCCCTACACACTTTGACTTTAATGTAATGAAGACAGATGTCGATCACTTTAGTTGGAGACAAATACAAAAGGAGCTATTGGATGAGTTTGAGGAATCACCTGTACAAACTAGAATAAGCCACCCTATAATAATAGTGAATATGTTGGGTATCAATGTACGTTGTCTCTTAAACAGTGGAAGTGAGGTGAGTGCGATATCTCAGTCCTTTGATGCATTACCTGGTAAAAACAAGCTTACAGTAATGAGGGTATCAGGACTAAGAATAATTGGTGCTACTGGCAAGGTGTCAAAAACGGTAAAGCAAGAAGCTTTGCTGCCCTTTAACTTTAATGGTAATTTAATTGATCATCCATGCTTAGTTGTAAATAATCTCAGTATTGAGGTTTTAATTGGCAATTATTTCTTGTCGAAATATCAGAGAGTTGTTGACTTTGAAAAAAGCCAGTTAAAAATGGTCTTGCCGATAACCGGAATAATTACAGTACCTTTTAATGATAAACATATAGTAACTAATGATGAAACTTGGGAGCTGCCTATACGAGTTCTGAAAAATAGGAGGTATTGGGATGAAGGTGTTAATCTTAGTAAATACCAAGGACCTTTCAGGATCATAGGAAAACCACATACCAATGCATATAGGCTAGAGTACCCTAAAAGTAAAAAGCTATTAGGTCTCAGGAACGTGATCAACCTAAAGAAGTTCATAGGTAGTGAATGAATTCTGTAGGGAGGAGGTTGTTCTGTACCCTCTACACAGTGTGGCAGCTGTGCAGTCCCAGCTGTGTGAGATCTTCTTTCCCGTTTCAGATTTCACTCTCTCTTCATCTTTCCTATCCACCAAAGTTTCGACTCCTTCTTCACAATACAAAAATTTTCCGTCATGGCTGTCAAGCCATGAGTTCTGTAACCATTCTATCCACCGATTAGTGAAGAAAATACCTAATGTGACAAACCTAACAGTGACATAAACAACAGAGAAGTATGATGTAATTAAGATACAAAGGTATTTGAGTAACAAGTATGTATAGAACCCTGATAATATTATAAGTACAAAGTTGTTGTTTTATTGGAAATGGTCCTCCAACAGTAATTTAAAAAGATATACGAATTCGTGTACAAGCAGGATCTGAAGTGGCAGTGAAATCTACTGTTTGCTGTAGAGCTAACTAATTAATAGTAAAAGAGATTGCTTAGTGTTATGAAAAAATGCAGATAAATTGTAAGAATAAACTCACCTTGTGTAGCAAGGAATGGCAGTGTAATAGAATTGAACAGTGTTTGTGGTTGAGACGTGAAGGACACGTCTTTGAAATATTTATAAGGTTGGAGCTCGCCGTTATTTGGTGTAGTGTGTGACAGGACACACGTACATGTATTGAACGCGAACATAGGTACCCTTATGTTCGATGAGACAGAGCAGCTCATGGTGTCCTATAGGTTTAAGGAATTTTGCATTACGCTTGGCCATAATTACTTAAAGCACTTTAGTGGTAGGTCGAGAGAGACTACCTGTGGTTTCAGCGTCCGATCGAGTGGAAATGGATTGCCACATGAGCAAACTGATCAGCTGCAATACACTATAGATATGAAATAAATGTGCTATCCTATGCTTTAAATGTTAATAGAGTGAGTGTTAAATAAGTACATACACTAGCAACATAATTGAGTGACATAATGGCAGACGTGAAACATTATTTATATAATCATCTGCTTATGTATCATGAATAACTGTGTTATTTTCTTTAAATTTGTATAAGTAAAAATGTATCTAATGGATTTAAGATTTTCATAATTTTACATATTTTTATGTGTTTGTTTGTCTAAGGAAATATGTATGCCAAAGTGTTTCATTTATTTTGCTTAAATTTTGAGTGATAATGTTGCTTAAGAGGCAGTGAACTCTCCAGCAATTTAAATAATTGAAGTAGGTAATCAGTTTTCTGTTAATATTTCTATATGTTTACATTTCAATTTTAATTTTCATAGGGAGTTAAGCTGTACTCTTCTTCCCTTTTTGTAATTAATTTTTTTTCGTTCATTAACATTAAAAAAAATTAAGTAGAGGGTGATGTAGGGAAGCAGCCTACTCACGCCGTATAAAATTCACATCATTGTGTGCCAGCCTAGTCTGCTGTAACTAGCTCTGACGTCATAAATGTTGCGCATTACTTTAACAGTCAAGTAAATAACCTGAAACGTTTCTAGCATGTCAGGAGTAATACTAAAGCAACATGTGTTGAATGTCAGTTCAATAACTTTAACCATTTTCGAAATTTGGACGTTTTTCTGTAAAAATCATTGGTGCAACAGAAAAGAGCTAGAGACTTAAAAATTTATATTTAGATTCCTTTTTCATAATAATTTAGTAGAAACAGTATTTGGGATCTCACAAATTAAAATTTTAGTTGAAATTCATAATTTTCTGGTTTTTGTCTTAGAAATTAAGGAAGCAAGATAGATTAAGTGGGCGAATAAATAGGGCTAGGATGTTTAAATTTAAGTAGAAGGGAGATCCGCTATAATCATAAAGATGTGAAAAGTTTCAATTGAAAACTATAAAACTATAGCGATAGCGTATCTCCAAAGGGAAAGTTCAGAGCTCGTCTACTGCATGTAGTGTAATTAAATTAATTCTCTCGCCCAAAATATTTGACTTACCCACGTCAGACTTTTATTATGATTACATAACTGTGTGCTGATTGCACATTTAAATTGAGAGCTTCATTGGCCATCAGCAAAGGAAGCAATTTTTATTATGATTACATAACTGCGTGCTGATTGCACATTTAAATTGAGAGCTTCATTGGCCATCAGCAAAGGAAGCAATGATTTATTCAATAACTTAAAGTGGTGCATTACTAGCCCAGCGGCTAGTTGGGAGAGCCGATTTGATCAGGCGTTCCCTTAGCCGTCCGCACTGTGGCTTTATACCTAAGAACGCTGCGCGAGGAAGCAAGGCCCCAGTTCTCTCCAGACGCTGATTAGCACACCATCTGTGTCGGGAGTCGCGTTGCGTCGGTATCATTGCTATAAACAGCCTCGGATGTCGTAATAAGTTACTCGGGATACGCGTAACCATGAAATCGTTTTCGAGTGAAGTGTTAAGTCTGGGATAACTTTAATGATAAATCTTCAGTTTGCCTATGTCGTATTTTCAAGTGAAGCCGCGGGACTGACATTCTACCATTATTTAGCGTGGCGTTTGATGAACATTATCATCAAATTATGGCGAGCATTCACTTAAACATTTAATTTGGACAGTTATAGTTGCATCAGCGCATTAGACTCTGAACTGCTCTGGTAGTTGGATTGTGTGGATTCTTTTTTTTTCATCTGTGACTTTCAGAATATAGCGAACGTTTTTACAGGATTGTTTTTGATTATGAATCCCAGACAATCTCCCAATCCTCAGAGCTATAAGCTGTAGCTATAAGTGTATTTCTCAGATGAAGTGGGCACTAGGAATTCTAATTAGAGGATTCACGTTTTGCTAAACACTTTCTGGTTGCCAACATTGTAGTTAGAGAGCCAGTGCTGAGAACGGCAAAAGACAGCATAAATAATAGGAACATTTATATAAACCAAATAATTCCACCCGCCGCCCCACATATGGTTAATCGGCCGGGAAATGCATCTTTTCTGCAGTTGTTTCTACATTACGCTCTACATTTTAATAACAACAATAATAATTTCCACCCGCCGCCCCACAATTGGTGCATCGGCCGGGAAATGCATCTTTTCTACATTACAAACCAAATATTAATTAACAACAACTAATACCACCCGCCGCCCCACATATGGTGCATCGGCCGGGAAACAAACTGAGTAAAGGTGAAAGTGATTTTTAAATATTCGGATTCGGGAGTGAAATGCGACACGCAACTGAGTAATAGAACAGTGATAGTGTTACGTGTGCATGTGGACGACGCAATTGGATTAACAACACATCTGGATTGACGGAGCTGGCACTGAGTGTAGCGGCGCTGCCGGCATCGCGAGAAGCCAGTTTCGCCTCACCGCAGTCGTCCGCCGCGCTGTATTTAAGGCGTGACGCACACTCCACCGGCCAGTTAGTGGGACAGTTAGCAGTCTAGCCTCAGCTCGCGAGAGCTGGATGCCGGAGCGAGAGGACGCGTTATTTACGTGCGCCGCCGAGGCAGCTGCCCCGACCGTGAACTTTTGGAACAGTACGAGAATGGTGGAGACGAATTTCTTGGAAGAATTGCGACAGGTGATGAAACGTGGCTCCACCATTTTTCACGAGAGAAGAAGAGGCAATCATTGGAATGGCATCATGCTAACTAACCCAAGAAAAAAAATTGAAAACCACACCTTCTGCTGGAAAAGTTATGGCTACGGTGTTTTTCGATTTCGAAGGACTCTTGCTTGTGGACATCATTCCAAGTGGAATCACCGTAAATTTTGATGTACATGTGACGACACTGAAGGAACTACAAGCTCGACTGAGTCGTGTTCGACCACATCGGCAAAAGCAGGATGTTTTGCAGTTGCACGACAATGCATGGCCACATGTCAGTCAAAAAACCATGGAAGCGATCACAAAACTCGGATGGACAACACTGAAACACCTGCCTTACAGTCCTGACCTGGCTCCATGTGACTATCATGTCTTCTGGAAACTGGAAGACTCTCTTCATGGAACAAGGTTTGAAGATGATGGTCCCTTGTGCACGCTGTCAAACGGTGGCTCCAACAGGTGGGACCAGAATTTTACCAAGCGGGTATTCAGGCGCTGGTTCCAAGATGGCGTAAGGCAGTTGCGAGGGATGGAAATTATGTGGAGAAATAAAAATATTGTTCCTAAAGGATGGATTAAAAAAAAAGATAGTGTGCATTTCTTTTGGAGTGACCTTCGTATATGACAAAACTGATGGCATCGCCGATGTGTTCGACCGTAACTTCACGCCTGTGGAGGACCCTGTAAATCAGGTCAATATACAGGTGGTTGAAGACAGACCTCAGGTCTGTCTCACATCAGACCCTGAGGGGGCAGAAGTCCAAGACAAGGAAGCTGTCTCTGAAGACGAAATCCGGTCGGCACTTCAGTGTCTTCCCGCCATGGAATGCTCCCGGACTCGACCTCATCACTGTTCCACTACTCTGAGAATTTCCACCTACAGCCGTCGTACAAGTAATCCGCTTGTTCAATCGTATACTGACCCCGAGAAAGTATACTGAGATTTAGAAGAAAATAGTCGTCGTTGCAGTGCCCGAATTGGGAAATAATCGTGCAGAAACAACCAGGTATTGGCTTATCATCTCTCAACTCTCAGTAAGGCTTTTGAGAGACTTGTGATGTGCTGACCAATTGCACACCTCACTACAGAAGCAGTATTATCAAATGAACAACTTGAGTTTCATGAAGACCATTCCACCTCTTATGGGTGGCCGAGAATGTCATCCGGGCTCACAACATTAGAGAGATCTGCGGCATGATTTTCCTCAATGTCTCACGAGCTTTTGAGATCGTGTGGCACCGGGGAGTGATACACAAGCTTTTCACGTGTGGCTTGTCGAGCCACGTGGTGCACCTATTTTCTAGTCATCTGGAAGGTAGGGCTTTCGTTGTGCGAGTTGAAGATGCACCTCCACGATTCGCTGTATCCTTGCTGGAGTCCCTCAGGGCCGAGTGTTTGGCCATACCCCCTACAGCGTTTACACTGCGAACTTCAAATTGAATATATCTACACTGACGACACTGTCCTAATCTTCCATCACTGAAGTCTGGAGGTGGTTCATAGCCGCCTCCAGGCTGCCTGCCGTGACATCGAAGAATGGGCTTCTAACTGGAGGATTCTAATACTGCTAGGAGCCAGGCACTGCTACTTACTAGACGACGGCATGTGTTAGTGGACAACATCACGTTATGTGACCCTCCCAGTCCTTGGGCACCGAAAGCCAAATGCCTCGACACCTGGATAAGCATTCAGCTGCGCTCGGAGTTCTTCTTTACCTCCTGCTGAATGAACGGTCCGCATTGTCGCTGTAGCGTGGCCTTCGTGTATACAGAGCATCAATCCGGGCTGTCATAGACTATGCCTGCCCAATGAGGGGTACAGCCGCCAGAACACATATAACGAAATTGCAGCACTTCGAGAATAAAGCGCTTCGGTGCATTTTCCAAGTACCACGTAATTTCCCAGCCTGTAACCAACTGTACTCGAGTGATTTAAAAAACACGCAGCGAATCTGTATCAGAAGACACAATCATCACCAAACGCCTTCATGAGAAGATCAGGATGGCGTAATAAAGTAGCTGATCGCTTTAAGCGGCCCTTGGTCCTACTTGATAGGCAGTAGGCCCATGCGAGTTTATTATTACTATTAATATTTCTGTAAGGCACTCGTGTAGAGAACCAGTATCGCTAGGATCCCACACTACTTGCCATCATAGATCGGATACGGTATAGGCTCAACTTTCTCCGACCACTGAGCAAATATTCCACGATACTACTCACATTTTTCTCATTACCAAATCCTTTCGAGAGGTGAAAGAAACAGTAATTGACAGCAGAAGTCCTAGGATCAACACAGAATAATTCGTCGTACCTTTGAATTGATAGTCTAGCCATCCAGCCACTCACCACGTACTGGTATTGTAATATTGAAGATCGTTTGTTCTTGCAATCCGCCAACTACGAACTGATTCTTAGTTTCTCCATGTATGAGTGATGATGATGCTGATTCCACAACTGATGCTCAGTTAATGAAAAACCAGTCCAGTTGCCTTCTTTAGAACTTGATAAAGTTGGAACAAAGAAATAAAAAGCATCTGGAGTGGCTTTCGATTGAGAACTGATCCTTCTAATCTTTGTATGGGAACCTGAACTTTAAAGAGCAATCCCAACTCCGATATTTGTATCTTGTACTGAATGAGTGTATCGAATGCTGCACATTGCAACTACATCACTAACACTGGCCATGTGGGTAGGCCAGGGGCTGCAGAGAATTCGGCTCACAAACTATGGTCTGGTATGAGTGCCATAGTGATTACCGTTGCTGCACACTTCCCCCACCGGCAAGCCATTCTATCTGAGCATTAGGATGGGATATAGAGGGGCCGGGCAGCAGGGGTCTGCAAACGCGCCACGTTTAAATGGCACTGCAGTCACACTGCATACGACTTGGTTTTGTATTTCTCATTTTTCAACAACATACATCACAAATTTTCAGTATTATTTAATTATTTTTGGCTCAGTGAAGACGCAAAAAAAAAAAAAATTCACAGATTTTTCTCTCAGCTTGTCATGTAATCGTGACTTATTTGGCTTCATAATCGAAAAACGTCTTTGACACAAATATGTTGATCCGAATATTGAGACGTGGAAACTCTGAGGAAAACAATGTGGACATCCTGGACAGATTTAGCGTAACAGTATTTGTCTGCAAAACGGGAGTTATATTGCAGATCAATCAGTTATATCTGCACATGCACAGGGCCACTTTCAACTGAAAGGGCAAGCGGTCTCGAAAACAAACCTAAGAATATCAGTGTTCTTAAAGTGTTCTTTCAAGGCCACAACGACTTCTTCAAAACTCAGGTTTTACTTAACGCCGTTGAACTTAGGGAAATTAACGGTGCTTTTGATCAGAATTTGTCCCAAACTACGATTTTGTTTTTGAAGGCAACCCCATCAAATCAAAAATAAGTTCATACTCAGGCTGCAGAGTCTTATTGTGAGAAGTGTGCAGGCAGGTCCACTTAAAATGCAAAATCTGCCCTCCATTCTGGATATTCAAATTTTCGTTCCTGCACTTCTTTTTCCCTCATAAATTCAACAATAGAGGGTTTTAAATCGAAACATCGTTCCAGCCATGCACTTTGACTTAACGATGTATTTTGCAGCAATATGTAAAAGTCTCCATACTCTTCGTTCCCTTCCATCGAAAACTATTACAACCGACAGTGAAGCAATACGTGCAATTTCAGAAATTTTGCTCATAGTGCCACTAATTTCTTCACATTCTCCACACCAGCAAATTTAATACAAATTGCTTCTTTATTTACGGAACAACGGATCCTGCCTGTCGATCGTTGTAATTCCTTTACTGTTTCATTTGTCAACTAAATCTTTAAATTCTTTCTACATGGCATTGTAATGTAATTTTAAAGCAAATTTGCAATACCCCGTCGATTATTCGACTGCATAATAGACACTGAGTTATCATCCCTCTCTTCTGTCATTCTCATTCAGTTTTAAGAAATTGTGACGATAGATTTCTAGACTGGCTCTTTTTAAGCAATAGCCACTGAATCTGCGAGTATTCTTCATACCACGTACAAATAATGAAGGATGAAAACGCTGACACCACAATTCTGCCGAACTGAAGAGAGTTGTGCTGGGCGGATAATGCCACACCATAATACCAAACGAAATGTCTCGTTGTACCGTGTACTTCAGAAAACTGCCGAGCAAAAACCGTGTATCCAGTTCGTCTGCGGTTTGGCAAGCGCGCCACGAGGACTCATGTCGCACAAAGGAAGGAACGCTGGAAAAATGTGGTGTAAAGTGATACAATTTATACAAAAACGGTGCGAATATATTCACATTTATGGATAAGCTTCAACAAGTATTTTTAAAAAAATGACAATAGAGGCTTCAAAGTGGATTCTTCTTGTGAATGGAATGATAGAAAACGTGTTCAAAAGAATCTTTTCGATTAGACGCATAAAAAGAATACTAATTTCTCTGTTTAATGCTACTAGACCGAAAGGCACATATTTGAGCTGCATAGTTTCGTGTTCAGTTCACGTGTCATAGATGATCTCGTTACAAAGCAAAATAGATATTTTTCGTGAAAGTATCATCAATATTTTCCAAAATAAGTGAATGTCTTAAAACAGTACCTTTATCTGCCTGATATTTGGGGCTACAACACCTCACGCTAACTTCAGCTGTAGAATAATTATATTGAACTCATGTATTGTGATGCTTCTCGGAGTACACTGATACACTGATACATTACATTCGCATCCTCCACATCATCATCTTACAACAACGACGTTACCTACATTCCAGTGGAAGGCGGAGGCAAAGTGTTTCTCAAAGCTGTGCATAACAGTCTTTGGTTGCAGTATGGGCCAGATATATCGGTATTGCTAAATACTTAAAATAATAGTTGTATAGCATGCGGCAAACTTTTATAAAGACACTCTCAGTGAAAAAAAAGGAAAGAGGTAAACAGTTTCAAAGAAACAGATTGATTTTTGAGAAAAATGAAGATTGACTCTGTACTAAGCTGTGGAAACGAATACTTCCAGAAAAAAATCCTACCGCTTACATTTATATTCAATGTTAGCAAATTTCTCTTTCCCAGAAATTCTTTTCTTTCTGTTGCCAGTGAGTGCTTCTTATAATCTCTACTTCGTTCACGATCAGCTATTTTGCTTCTCAAATAGCACACTTTTTCTACCACTTTTAATATTTCATTTCCTAATCAAATTCTCTTAACATCGCCTGGATTGATTCGACTAAATTAAATTACGTTAGTTTTACTTTTGTTCACGTTCACCTATAACATATTTCAAGACATTGTTGATTTTGTTCAACTAATCTTCCTTCTTCTGCTGTGACAGAATTACGTCATGGGCTAACGTTCAAATTATTTTCCTCATCGTTGAACTTTAATTTCCTTTCGAAGTTTCTTTTGGCTTCGTTCAGCGTGCAGAGCGAAAGACCTATATGTAAGAAAAAAGAGGAAATTATGAAGCAACATACAGCGGAGGAATTTACATATAGCTATCACACAATATACGCTTTGATTTTTCGAAGGAATTTCATTTATAAAGCAAACCTAAAGAAATCAATTTACAGTCACCACTTGCGGTTTTTTTATGAAGACTACTTTTAACCGCTTATCCTTAAGCAAAAAACATTCATCCCTACTAAGTATAAACAAATTGAGTGGAATTCTACTTTTGACTGCTTTTCTGGCATTCTCTTTACTATTAGATGTTATTTTGGGGCCACCGTTTTGACTTTCCATAAAATATATTTGCAGGCTTATTCGTAAACTCAAATACAAGGACTTCTAAATGAGCCCTTTATGAACCCCGAAAGGTAAAAATCGCAAGGCGTCAGAACGTAGAAGTCATGTATCCGGCACTAGCGGCCAATGCAGCGCTCGGATACAACGTCATTTAACCTAACGCCATTTTAACCAAATCCCATTGAGGCAGCGCATCATCCTGCTGCCAAGTAAACTTCTGCGGTGCAGTTTCTTTTAATTCAGGAAAAACCATAGTTCTAGAGCGTCAAGATAAGTTACTTCACCGAGAAAGAAAGGCCGGTAAATGGCACAAAAAATATTCAATTTAGGGGAGCCTCATTGCAGCTGTATCACCTCGTGGGGATCGGCTTGTCTTCAGATGCACACATTATTTCCACTTAGGAGAAATGTCCATTCATCGCTGAAGATGACACGATTTAGAATATCTTCATCATTATGCAGCAACTTTTCGTTTGTAAAATAGGCATATAAGCTATAGTCTGTAAGCTGTAGAGCTTGTAACAACTGTAAACGGTAAGGTAGCAGCTGTAAGCGCCTCCTTAAAAGTCCCCACACCGACGTCACTGGATTTGCTAATTCACGACTAGGCTTCCGAAGTGATTTCTTGGGGCTATGCGTGAGAGACTGTCACTCGTTCAACACATTCATCTGTCACTCTTGGTCGTTCCATACTCTTTCCCTTGCGCATAGGTGTACAAACAAAACTGTTTGAGTTGCTCTTTCATATTATATGTTATTTATAATTGTAAGTTAAATCTAATAAATGCTACAAAGCCTTAAAACTCGTATATTCATTTTGAAATAGTTTGGATTTATTAGTACAGTTTTGTTTTGTTAATTACATCCGCTCTACACTTTCTGCTACGTTTTCAAGCTTTCTTCTTCAGAAGAAGGCCGCTGCAACCGTGCCCGAAACGTTGGTTTTTCTCCAGCAGCGGTAGTTTTATGCATTATGACGCGGTACCATACCCAGAAAACTTTTATGTCGACTGACTGAAATATGTACATCGCTAACAGCTGAGCAACGGCCTCCAACTGGCTCCCAGAAATTTCCGCCAGTTGTTTCCAGGACAATGGAATGGAATAGAGTTCAATGCCAATAAGTCAAAAGATACGCAAAAACACCACATTCAGTTTTTCACAGAATCAGAAAGAGTTTACTCGCTTCTAGAAATCCCACCAATTTCGGAACACTGCCTGCCGCTAGCTAATTGATCCACGATGTCATATGTCTCCTCCTATTGATCATAATGCAGTAGTCATCGAGATAACTGCAGGAGGACGCACGAGAAGGCATTTCTTATTGTTGTTGTCTCTCCGTATTTCGAAAGTAACTTGGTTTATGACAAAAGGCCACTATGTTCCGATTTCAATTAAACACGTTAAAGCAGCGACTCCGTCATAGATTTGGGTTGGTTGGGGGAAGAGACCAAACAGCGAGGTCATCGGTCTCATCGGATTAGGGAAGAACGGGGAAGGATGTCGGCCGTGCCCTTTCGAAGGAACCATTCCGGAATTTGCCTGGAGCGATTTAGGGAAGTTACGGAAAACCTAAATCAGGATGACCGGACGCGGGATTGAACCGTCGTCCTCACGAATGCGAGTCCAGTGTGATAACCACTGCACCACCTCGCTCGGTTCCGTCATAGAAGGCCTACGACTTGCCACGCCAACCTCACGAAGGCTGCCTTTCTCTTGCGTAAGTTCTAAACGGCCCCACGAAATTATTCAACATTTATCCTTTTAGCCACTCAGAATCAGGAGTAGAATGTAGGCATTTTTACTAGCCGTCCTCCTCCCTTCAACCTCCCCCCCCCCCCCCCCCCCCCCACACCACCCGGCCAGCGCTTCTGTAAAGTGCCTCTTCGTGCCAAGACTCTCAGAGATTTGTCTGCAGAATGTGCATGAAAACATCGACTGTCATGGGAAAATTATTCGCCCCTCAAATAAGTCTAGCGAGCCCAGATCATCACCACCTCTACCAGACTGAACAGATGCCTGCCTTCCTTGCCCACCAGAAACTGATGTAGGGTCCACAATATCGAATAGTATATGCACAAGCGCTACCGGGAAGTGATGTTTTACAAAGCTTCGATCGTGCTGTGTTCTCTGGAAGATACGGAAAACAGGCGTACACAGAACAGCGCAGAGCTGCCTAGTACTCAGGTGCGACTAAGACCAGCCTGCAGAGAGGACGTCACTCGACGCAACAAGCCACTTGCTACAAAGTCCGGTCACCTGGGTTACTGTTTGCCCTGTGTGCCGGCAAGCATCACCGTAGCGCTGTCCTTGAAGCACATGAAGATATATTTTATTTTGTATGCCTTTTTCCTGGGACAAAAAATCAAGTTATGTTATATGAACATGGATCTGGAAAGCTTTATTTCCATGTTACAAGTAATTTTTTCCAACTCACTAATCTTGGGAAACACACAGAAACAGAACGCACTAGCGTACCACATTCAACTCTTTCTCACAGGTGATGCCCAATATGCCCTCTTTGGGCATTGATACATGCATCGACCCGCCGCCTTTGTAAATCTCGGATGCGCTGATGTTTCCATGGAGACGGAGATTCTGAATATCTTGTACTGGCGGTCCATACACAAGAGCTTTCAAACAAAAAGAAGTCAAGAGGGTTTAGTCCGGAGAGCATGGAGGCCAGGCAACTGGTCCATCTCTATCTATCGATCTGTCACAGAATTTGTTATCTGGAAGTCGACGGACATTGATACTGAAATGAGGAAGTAAACCATCGTTCATGAAGTACATGTTTTGTCGCACAGCTAAAGGTACATCTGCTAACACATCAGGTACAACATTCTCTATAAAATTATGATAAAATTGTCCGCTGGCGCTGGGTGGAAGAAAGTGAGGTCCTACCAAACAGACACCAACAATGCCGGCCCCATAACATTGATAGAAAATCTTTGTTGATGACTTGCTTCAACAGTTGCATGAGGACTGACTTCTGCCCATACATGCCACTTGTGAAAATTTACAATCTGATCTCGCCGAAACGATGCCTCTTCTATGCACAGCACCGTTGAACTAAAATTAAGGTTAACACTCTGTTGAATAATACATTCGCAGAAAAGTGTCCGTGCAGGAAAACCAGCTGCCGATAGTGCCTTCCCACGCTGTAAATGGAATGCAGACAGCTCCTCTTCGAGTAACACTCGCCAGACAGTCATGTGGTCAGTATTCAGTGTTGCAGCTACATGACACTAGGGTCGTTCTCAGCTACATGAAGAATTTCCAGAATGAGATTTTCACTCTGCAGTGGAGTGTGCGCTGATATGAAACTTACTGGCAGATTAAAACTGTGTGCCGGACCGAGACTCGAACTCGGGACCTTTGCCTTTCGCGGGCAATTGCTCTACCATCTGAGCTACCCAAGCTCGGCCCTTGCGGTGTCCTCGTCCTTCTACGTAGGCCTCCTAAGGTCGTGAGTATCCAGGCTCAAACGCCCCATGTCTCCTAAGAGGACCATCGGTGGGTTCAAACGTTTTTGTGTTGGGGCACCTTCATGGAAATCTCTCCCGGTACAAATGTTGAGCTCGAGCGCCATTTTCGGTAGCAAATCCGTACATCATATGGGCAACCACTATCTCTGCATTTGTGTACACTGCCGTTGCACGAGCCAAATCTGTGATTAACTTCACGTATCAAACTGTGCGCTTGCAACAGTCGTACTGATCCCTGAAACAGTTAATGTTACCTGTAAAGAAGCGATGACGTACGTCGCATGGCAACGGGGACATCTAGAACAAAGCACTGGCGGTGCACAACGTAACCGGAGGTCACCAAGAGTGTAGGTTCCCCATAGTTCTAACGTTCTATGTTTGTGTGTTTCCCACAGTTAATGAGGTGGACAAAATGAGTTGTAATATGGAAACAAAGCGTTTCCAGACCCATTTTCATGTAATGTAATTCCTTAATCTACATATAAGGAATGTGTCGTACATTTTTGTTACACCCTTTGTACCTCATTCTGAGACTTGAGCAACGCATGTGTCTTAAAAAGGTTGTGTTGTCTGTTGAGTCGGAAGTCACGGACTGGTGGTGAGTCTCCCTCTGTTCGGTTGTATCTCCATCTCCGTGCTGTGGTTCTGCGTGAGACAGCTTGGCTTCGCCAGCGACTCCCACTCGTCGTTGCGGAATGCGGAGGGACATCGTTAACTTCTATGGTATCGATGCGAGGAGCCGACTACGTTACGCAAGGCGATCTTTAGACGATACTGTACTTTATATGTCTGAGGATGGCTGAATGAGTCCTATTCAGAAGACAAAATAAAAAAAAGTTCAAAAGTGGACATCCATCGGTGAAATGCAGATAAAAGCAGGCTTCACTCAGTATGAGCAGTATCGTGCAGTACTTCGAGCTAGCATCAGGACCGTGTCTACAGTGGCCGCCAACAAGAGCAACTGAGTTAGCAGTTCAAGTATCGTAGTTATTGTTCACTGGGTTCAGGACCAGAGTTAAAGACAGATGAGTGCATGTGAACTATTCCCCCGCACCATCTCCGTATTACAATTAAATATTATGAAGTTTATATAATAATTATTATAAATTGTTGCTAATCTGTGTTGTCATTATTTTGCCACAGGTGTTGTGTACCCTTACTTGGTCCTGCAATGGGGCTGCATATTTGCTGTTAACAAGCAAGACACTCGCAAGGGAGACTACTTTCGGTGGTAGAGGGTTCTTTTCCTGACACCTATTTATGTTTGACACAAAGAGCAGCCGGTGAACATAACATCGATTCTTCGCCTTCTATGACGGTTTCCTTTGACTTAATAATCATCGTAGGCAGTGGACGCTGTTCTCATGTTGACACTTCTTGTGAATTCCTGGAGTTAATTACTTGCTTGATTTATCAAGACCGATCCATTCCTTTGAGAGTGCGGCGTTTAATACTGATTCTTGAACTTGTGCAGTTAGCATTATGAAGACTGACGTTCTTACGGGTTTATTAGTGTAGTTTGCTTAATGAACGAATGTTAACTACAGCGCACGCGAGTGTAATTAGTTACGAGAGTTCTCTGTGTGCTGAGCAACGCTTAATGCTAGGTGACTTCTACAAATGAACCTTGGTGGAAACACGCAAGTCCCTTATCGTGGGCCAAATCAGCCTAATTGACGCTTTGGGTGTTTCAGTTCGCCGAAATAAGGTCCGTATAAAGTAGGAGCGTAGCAATTGCCACATACGAACCTATAATAATACAACCAACGTAACTGTTCGTGTTGAGTAATATGCGATCATATCGGGCAAAAATTTACCCACCCCTCAGGACACATCACCCTAACACTGCGTAACATCACCTCTAGCCTTGATACTGAGTTCAGTTCGGCGAAGAAGGGCGTGTACAAGTTACTTCACGTATGCCATGTACAGCTCTAGAGACTCATTGATTATTAGATCCCACAGAACTACCGAACTGCGGAATGTTGAGTGCCACGTTTCAGTCGCTGTTCCAGATGATCCCAGTCCGCAAAACACCTCGAGGAAGGCTTTTGCAGCAAAGGCTGTATGCTATCCCCTTTTCTGTGACTAGTTTTTCACTATATTTAATTTCGTGCTTTATTCTGTGTATAAAGGAACTATGAATTCCACTGAAAATTTCTGAGGATATTCTTGTTCCATCGTTACAATTACTGTACAAGAAAGTAAGTGTTTTTCTCACCAGACAGGTTCCGCTTTATTGAAGTAAAGCATCATCAGTGGTATGTAATTAAAGATATTTACAATTCGATTTGTGTTTTAGATCGAAAAACAGTTCTTTAACAATTTGTTGGTTTCTACTTATGATTGCTGATTCGTATATAGTGACTTAATTTAGTGTATAAAATGCAAGTCTGAACATCAGCTGCTTTTTCCTTTAAAACGCAAATATCTACCGTTTTCAGTCATAGACCACCTTCACGGATTAGGGTTGAAACAGCTTAAGCCATAACATCTCATCTGTCCCTACTTAAATAATGGCCATTTCTCATGTTTAGAGCATGTCATGAATTCCAGTATACAACACAGAACTTCGTACTAATAACAAGGGTAAACCGCTCTGTTTACAAAAAAAGAAAATACTACTTGAACAGTTCCACTTACGAATGAAACGTGATTCCTTTAAACTCTAGATTACGATCGGACCGATTATTATACCCGTAAACAACGCAAACTGGCAATTTTGCTGAAACAGCTATGTCTCCACACATTCAAAGTACACAACATGGTCGAAACTGGGCACGGGCACATCAGATTGACGTCACGAGGACGTGTCACCGCAGTGAACGTAATGTTTTGGGCTACTTGAGCTGGGGAACGTCGGCTTCAGGTTTGTGACGTAATGACAACTCCATTCTTTTTTCACGTTGCGCTCTCTGGAAAATGAATACGTACTCTTTGTAATTTGTTCATATTAGTAGGGAGAGAGCTGTAATGAATTGGAACTAACATGGTCTGAGATTTTAAGCAGATAAGGAATACAGTTAGCAGAATTGGCATTACGTCCGATTGTGCACGCGTTTTGATCTGTTTAAGGATTGTTAGTACTTATTTTAAGAATATATCGTGTTAAGTTCCAGATAAGTGTCCAGCGTTTTTCTTGAAACTGTCTGAATTTCAGTTTTCATGTTAAAAGATTTATTTCTACTCAAGTTATGGGGACATGTGAAGGATGACGGGTTATACAGACCCTGCAGCGCTCTCTTGCCTTTTGAGCAATTCATTTGATTATGTTATTCCATTTCATAAGTACAACTAGTTAATAGACCGTTCATTCTCCACGCACAGCGCCGCAGTGACTCAAATGTTCACTCCCTGATGCTTATAATCATGACACAGATTTTATTGATGTATTGTGATTAGCGTATTTCATCTCTGATTCAGCACAGCTTCGCTGAGCATACGAAATCACATTCACCTTGAAAAGATATTCAAACTGGATTTTATTTGACAGAGAGAGATTTCAGTGGAAATTTACTGAACGGAAGCGATGAAGTTCCTAGGACAAAGCTTTCATCCAATCATAATATTTCACGTAAGTTAAAGACTTTTCAGAGTTCTGCTTCAGTTACGCACACAGTTAGAAAACATTTGCAACAGAGTATATAAATTGTTATTGTAGGAAAACAATAGACGAGACGCCGGACAATTTTACATGTCGACAATGCGGTCACGTACCCTGGATAATTTTATAGACTTCGGCCGCAAAAGCCTTCGCTTACAGTCCTAGACATTTCTGTGGGATTAAGTTCGGGTGGTTTGTCGGGCCAGTTGAGATGTAGTGGAGTGACTGAGTGTCATAAAACAAGCGACGTAAGTATCGAAGAGATAATATTTACACCAGTGACTGTAACACTTTATTTCACGATTGCAATTTCGGCCTTAGGCCATTATCAAGTGCACATTTATGTGGCTTTAAGATATGTCAACTTAAAATGAGCTGACACATTTATATGTCGTTGTCTTTACCATTAAATACATTCGTGACTTGAGTGCATAAGTGACTAGTGATGGGCTAACGAACATGAGTGTCTACAGATTTTGTTGTTTTATGACGTATGGATATGTGTGCTCGCAATATGTAACAGCGTCACGAATGTATTTAATAGTAATGACAACGACATGTATATATGTACGCTCATTTTAAGTTGACATGGCTTAAAGCCACAAAAATCTGCACTTCATAATGGCCTAAGGCCGAAATTTCAATCGTGAAATAAAGAAAGTGTTATAATCACTGGTGTAAATATGATGTCTTTTATAAAGTTCTTCATGACTGTGAATCCCAAGTATAAAACGCAACGTAAGAATTCAGCCCCGTGAACACGGCTGCTGTCATTTTGGAAGGCGGCAGCAGTGTTCACAGCACACTCATCGTCAAGATATGGAAGAAAGAACACCACTTGCTCACCGAGAATGTTGAAGTAAACATCCTGGTTCTTATTACCGGTAACCTGAATGTTTGGTTCCAAGCAATGATACTAAAATCACCTCAAACCGTCGAAGAAGCACCTCCGTCAAGAACTACATCCACCAGACATAACATGGTAAACACTTCATTGGGTTGTCGGTGCATCAGTGCAAAAGCAAAATCGTGACACTAAATGGCCTCTGGCGGCTAATGTCCAGTTTCCTTGTTTCTTGGTCCACTGATGGGCAGCTTTATGTGACGCTGTGAGCAACGGCCTTCTGCGAGGTTCCCGGTGCCAGATGATCACTGCGTGCCATTGACATAGCGCAAATGTGAACTAAATGCGTCCAAACAGGACCAGTGTGCTATTATCTTTTTCTTGACTGCCGAAGTGCAAATGCCGGTAGACACCCATGAGATAATGAAGAATGAGGCACCGTGTCTGTCGAAATCCACCGTTGTGGAATGGTGCTGCTAGGGGCAATGCTCCTTCATGAGAGTAATGTACGTCTCCATATCGCAAATGTCGCAATGCAGAAGTCACGCCAACCAAACTGGGAGACATTGGAACACCCGCTCTACAAACCTGATCTCTCCCCACGCAGTTATCACGCCTTCAGTCCCTTAAAAAAAGACCTTGAAGGGTCGACGATTCCTGTCTGACGAGGATCTGCAGCAGGCAGTTACGGACTTCTCAACTCAGCAAGACATTGGCGTATCGGTCGAATGATTGCCTCAATGCTCACGGCGATTTTCCCTGATTGCACACTGATTGTGGACTCTATTGCCTGCGAATGGAAACTTTTTGATCACCCTTTATACACTACTGGCCATTAAAATTGCTACACAACGAAGATGACGTACTACAGACGCGAAATTTAACTGACAGGAAGAAGATGCTGTGATATGCAAATGATTAGCTTTTCAGAGCATTCAAACAAGGCTGGCGCCAGTGGCGACACCTACAACGTGCTGACATGACGAAAGTTTCCAACCGATTTCTCATACACAAACAGTAGTTGACCGGCGTTGCCTGGTGAAACGTTGTGATGCCTCGTGTAAGGAGGAGAATTGCGAACCATCACGTTTACGACTTTGATAAAGGCCGGATTGTAGCCTATCGCGATTGTGGTTTATCGTATCGCGACAATGCTGCTCGATCGAATGACTATTACCAGAATATGGAATCGCCGGCCGGGGTGGCCGAGCGGTTCTAGGCGTTACAGTCTGGAACCGCGCGACCACTACGGTCGCATGTTCGCATCCTGCCTCGGGCATGGATGTGCGTAATGTCCTTAGGTTAATTAGGTTTAAGTAGTTCTAAGTTATAGGGGACTGATGACCTCAGCAGTTAAGTCCCATAGTGCTCAGAGCCATTTGAACCAGAATATGGAATCAGTGGTTTCAGGAGGGTAATACGGAACGCCGTGCTGGATCCCAACTGCCTCGTATCACTAGCAATCGAGATGTTTGCATGACAACAACCATCTACACGAACAGTTCGATGACGTTTGCAACAGCATGGACTAAAAGCTCGGAGACCATGGCTGTGATTAGCCTTGACGCTGCATCACAGATAGAAGCGCCTGCGTTGTTGTACTCCACGACGAACCTGGGTGTACGAATGGCAAAACGTCATTTTTTCGGATGAATCCAGGTTCGGTTTACAGCATCGTGATGGTCGCATCCGTGTTTGGCGACATCGCGGTGAACTCACATTAGAAGCGTGTATTCGTCATCGCCATACTGGCGTATCACCCGGCGTTATGGTATGGGGTGCCATTGGTTACACGTCTCGGTCACCTCTTGTTCGCATTGACGGCACTTTACGACCCGCGGCTCTACCCTTCATTCGATCCCTGCGAAACCCTACATTTCAGCAGGATAATGCTCGACCGCATGTTGCAGGTCCTGTACGGGCCTTTCTGGATACAGAAAATGTTCGACTGCTGCCCTGGCCAGCACATTCTCCAGATCTCTCACCTACTGAAAACGTCTGGTCAATGGTGGCCGAGCAACTGGCTCGTCACAATACGCCAGTCACTACTCTTGATGAACTGTGGTATCGTGTTGAAGCTCCGTGGACAGCTGTACCCGTACATGCTATCCAAGCTCTGTTTGACTAAATGCCCAGGCGTATCAAGGCCGTTATTACGGCCAGAGATGGTTGTTCTGGGTACTGATTTCCCAGGATCTATGTACCCAAATTGCGTGAAAATGTAATCACATGTCAGTCCTAGTATAATATGTTTGTCCAATGAATACCCGTTTATTATCTGCATTTCTTCTAGGTATAGCAATTTTAAGGGCCAGTAGTGTATTTTGTCCAGCGAACTTAGTAACGTATTGGTTCATTGCACTGCCTATACAACGCAGGTAACCATAACAGAAGTTTGCGATAGTTCACTAGCCGTATTACAGTGTCTAATTTAGAGAGGGAAGCAGGCCAGCTAATTTAACTGGTGACCCGGAGATTTCGATCAAACGATAGGCGAAACAGGAAATGATGCTCTAAATGTTTGAACCATGACTGCGAGAGCGTGTTCCTAGATGGGAAGCTAATTCAGGTTAAAGACAAGCAAGGATATTCAGTGTTGACCGGCATAGTGTGACAACTCAATGTTTCGGAACACTTCTGCAGGTAGCTCAACTTTGCCCCACGAATGTATCATGTACTGAGAACAGGTCATGTTGTAGAGACAGAGAGAGATACGAAGTGTCACAGAAATGGAGCTTGCAGATTGTATCTTTCAAAGGTAGACTGTCAACAAGACTTCCATTTTACAAAGTTGATCCCCTGATTTACAGGCTTTAGGTTAGGAATTTTGTAAATCGTCAGGAATTCTAGGAGCGGATCAGGGAACCATTTGGCCAGAGGGACTTGGTGAAGTGATAGTGGCCAATCTCATTGGAAGAAGGATAAAGAACTTGACAGTCTGGTTTTTGGAGGAGACAAGGATGCAAATCGAGGGTTGAGATCGCAAAATTGATTAGAGAGCACAGAATTTCAGTGGTAGCAAATTTCCCGTTTTCGTATTAGAACAAATCGTCACGCCAGGAGGAGATGCCATGCTACAGCCAGAGCCAAAGAAATTGGTACACCTGCGTAATGTCGTGTAGGGCCCCCTCGAGCACGCATAAGTGCCGCAACACGACGTGGCATGGACTCCAATAATGTCTGAAGTAATGCTGAAGGGAACTTAAACCATGAATCCTGTAGGGTTGTCCATAAACCCATAAAAGTACGAGAGAGTGCAGAACTCTTCTGAACAGCACGTTGCAAGGCATTTCAGCTAAGATCAATAATGCTCGTATCTGCGGAGTTCATTATCCAAGGGAAGTGTTTAAACTCAGAAGACTGTTCCTGGAGCCAATCTGTACCAATTCTGGACGTGTGGGGTGTCGTATTGTCCTGCTGGAATTGCTTAATTCCGTCGGAATGCACAATGAACATGAATGGATGCAGGTGATCAGACAGGATGCTTACGTACGTGACACCTGGCAGAGTCGTATGTAGACATATCAGGGGTCGCATATCACTCCAACTGCACACGTCTCACACCATTACTGAGCTTCCACCAACTTGAACAGTCTCCTGCTGTTATGCAGTGTCCATGGATTCACGAGGTTGTCGTCCTGCCCGTACACGTCAATCCGCTCGACACAATTTGAAACGAGACTCGTCCGACCGCACGTTGACGCTTGTTGATGGCCCAGCATTGAAATCTGCAGAAATTTGCGGAAGGGTTGCACTTCTGTCACGTTGAACGATTTTCTTCAGTCGTCATTGGGTCCGCAGCGATGTTGGAGATTTGATGTTTCATCGGATTCCTGATGTTCACGGTACACTTGTGAAATGGTAGTACGGGAAAATCCCCTCTTCCTCGCTACCTCGGAGATGCTGTGTCCCGTGCTCTTGCGCGGACTATAGCACCACGTTCAAACTCATTTAAATCTTCATAACTAGCCATTGTAGCAGCAGTAACCGATCTAGTAACAACTGCGCCAGACACTTGTCGTCTTATATAGGCGTTGCCGACCGCAGCGCCGTATTCTGCTGTTTACATACCTCCGTGTTTGAATACGCATGCTTATACCAGTTTCTTTGGCGCTTCAGTGTACTGGAGTTCCTGTGACAGAGTTGTGCTTAAATTCCTACGTCGTCCGGATTTATGGTAGCGTTTGTGCGACGTATGCACTTATGCTTCTAAGGACAATAGTTTGAACAATGTCAGTTGTCATTAGGAAATATGCTCACTGATTACACTTTAGAAATCAAAACAGTTTCCGTTTTGTTATTAACCGTTATTATGTGATGAATGACACCTAAGAATATACCAAAAGTGTGGTGACTTTTCTTCTAGATTTGACCAATATTACCTTCTGCAAGAATAACTGACACTTTTTTAAATACCCTATGTATTTAAAACAAGTTTAGCGATAGACTGTTACATGTGGTTGTATTAATACATCTGTCGTATTTAGTCTTACGTATGTACATTTTCAGCAAAAAAGAAGTAACTATAACAGTTAGTCTGAATTTAATGTTCTTCCCGTTACTCTAGCCTTTATGTGTGAGAACTGCATTGCTATACGACATGTGAGCAATTTCACGCCTATATTGATTGTCATTATGTGTGTTAGAGTAAACATTGAATCTATGAATAGCGTGCTATATTCAGACTGTATTTAAGATGCAAACAGATCTGTGGTACGTTATATTGCCTCAGAATATTATCTATTTCTGCAGAGATTTGTAATAAGTTGACGTCGAAACAAGTGAAACTGCATGTAACAACTAGTTCCCTCCACGTAATACCCTACAATGTAAGCTAAATTTCAATGTCAGTCGACGGACGTCAGACGTCTAGAATTACTGTTTCGGTCTGATACCACACATGACGAAAAGGATGAAATGCTTAATTTTGGAGTAGTGAACAAGCCGTTGTAGTCTACCAAACATCCACGTTTTTATCGCGTTCCGGATTTTTTCATGAACATCGTTTAACATGGAGGCTACGCGAAATTAAAAAGGCCCGGGGCGCCCCGTACCGGGGAAGAATACAACCGATGCTAGTACGTTCATTGTGAGAGCTCGAACGATTATTAAAAGCAAACAGCCAGTGTGTACATTCGGAGAGCGCGGACGCCTCGCTCGGGCTGCGATATCGACGGCGTGAGATCGAACGTCCGCCTCCGGACAGGTCCGGACAAAGGCGGGATACAACAGCCCAGCCACTCATTCACGGCTGCGGCGTTAATTTCCCCTGCTAAGACTCGCCGCCCGTAGGACCTAACCGGCTGCCGAGAACTGGCAATTGTGCTCTCTGGCAGCCAACTAAGACAGCCTGCCCGCTCTGCTTTAAGGCAACACAGTGTATTTACTCGTCTTCGTATAAACTGTTATTAGCTGCCTAGTATTTTTCGCGGATTTCTTGCAGTTAGTGCTGTCGCTATGTTTTTGAAATAGGGCATTTATCGTTCACATTATATATCAGTGACTTATAGCAGAAGTTCCCACCCTTTCCGAGACAATTGCCCAAGAACGGGATCAGATCTCGGCCAACACCCCTAAATTTTGAACCAAATTTTACTTCAAACTGAAAAGAAAAGAAAAGTACTTTCTTCAACTCCTAGTACTGGTGTAACGGAAGTGATTTACAAAACACGATGTACATTCATGGCTTAACCAACCTGAACCTTGAAATCAGGTTCAGACTCTAGTCGCGGTGGAGTCCAAATAATCGTCAAATCTAACAGTCTAAAAAATTAACCCTTCAGACGCAAAGCTTGTCGTGTGAAGGACCAATGAAAGCGCGCCCTCCCTATAAGGTAAAACGTTTACAAGCAGGATTTCTCTATATAGTACAAAGCTCAGGTGCTATTCCAATTTTGTAGAGCCTCGACAATACAGACAATGTAAAAATGAGAAAATGAAGATGGGCTAAGTTGTGAATTGAAGTTTGTATTAGTGAGGGGAACTGGACTATTACAGTCCGTGCAGCTGCATCAGCCACAAACTCAGAGTAGGGTAGTAGGTAACACACGTGCCTAGGTAGCAGGAGACCCCTGTTCAAGTCCTGACTGTGGCAAAAATTTTAATTCATTGCTTCAATTCTATCCTCATCTGAGCGAAAGGTGAGACTCAATATGTCGCCAGGAAAATGTAATTACATCAGTAGATCACCTATGCCAGAGATAAAGGAAGAATTTCCCCATTGCATACAAAGCTGTGGTGCTCTTCCAATATCAGAGAGCCTCGGCAGTACTAACAATTTAAGAAGGGGAAATCAAAATGGGCTGAGGTGTGAACTGAGGTTTGTATTAGGGAGGGCACTGGAGTAGGTTAACCTGTGCAGGAGTGTTAGCTACAATGTGATGGCGGTGTAACAGATAACACATATGCTTAATAAGCAAGAGACATGACTTCAAGTCCCAACCTTGCCACAAATTTTAATTCGTTACTTCAGCGTCTATCGCTATCAAATTTTTTTACTTTAAATGCGAAAAAAATTTATCGTAACTGTGAAGCAACAGGAATGAGATTTTCACTCTGCAGCGGAGTGTGCGCTGATATGAAACTTCCTGGCAGATTAAAACTGTGTGCCCGACCGAGACTCGAACTCGGGACCTTTGCCTTTCGCGGGCAAGTGCTCTACCAGAGCATACGAGATACTGGCAGAAGAAAAGCTGTGAGTACCGTGCGTGAGTCGTGCTTCGGTAGCTCAGATGACAACACAGGAGGAAACAGCAATAAATAGGAGTGCGGCTCTCGCAGCCGAGCGAAGCAGACGTGCGGTGTGTGCTCTCCGCTGTCAGAGAGGGCCCGCGCGCCTTGTTTACTTTCCTCGGCCGACACTAACGTGACGCCGTAGCGCTACAAGACCATGGCAAACCAATACAGAAGATCAACCATGAAATTCACATTTCGGAACGACTTTACCCGACCAAAGGTGCTCGAAGTCGAACGCTTTTTAAAAGAGGAAGCCAAGATCCCGGCTGCCGACATTGTCGGCATTCACTTTTCGATCGTCAGTAGCACGGTCTATGTAAAGCTCATAAACGAAACTACATACGACAAGGTGCTTCGTGAGATGAAACAAGAACTCCGCTTCTGCCACGCAGATGGCAATGTTGGCAACGTCGAGGTCGGCCATGCCGCAATGGGACTGCGGACTATCCGCATATTCGAACTTCCATTTGAACTCCCGGCGGCAGAAGTTGTAGCGGCGCTCCGCCCCTACGGCACGGTACACGAACACGTGGCTGAAAAATGGACCCAGTTTAAGACGTATCCAGTACTCAATGGAGTACGCCAAGTGCGCATAGATCTCCAACGACACGTGCCATCCTATCTACAGATAGGAGGATGCCGGGCCATAGTTATTTATGACGGCCAGCCGAAGACGTGTTCCGGATGCGGCAAAGAAGGACACCTTCGTTCCGAGTGCCTCCAGCGTCGGATCACACAACTCCAACCGAAGGACGTTGCACCACCAGCGGCGAAGACTATTCTACCCGTGACTTACGCGGCGGCGCTCACGACGTTCTCCACACAACAGACACGGCCGACCGCTTCAGCGGTACAAGAATCACTTTCCACGGACAAAAACCTGGATGATCCGCCGACCTGGCCAGTGGTGGAAAATAGTACTACGACTCTGGAGCTACCGAACGCGACAGACATTGACGCCGGCAAGATGGCAATTGATTCCCTTATTGTACCGACCGAAGCGTTTGTTCCGGCGGAGCGTGAGTCAGTGCCGTCTTCTGACAATGAAGGCCATGTACGGAAACAGCGATCACCGAAACGCCGAAAGCGCCGTCGTCGGACCGTGTCGGAACACAGCGGTTCGCATTCGGCCGGGGAAGAACAACTGACCACTCAAGTAGCCAGCCGCGAAGCTGAGGCTGTTTCCACTGACTCCAACCTTGCAGAACAGACAGAAAAACATGCAGCTTTCGAACATCAGCCCATTGACAGAAACAGTGAGCAGCGGGAAGGTACCAGTGCAGGCAGCGAAGTCGCCCGGTCCCTTACTACCAAACATTCCGAGGCTATGGGACATGAACAGACATCCGCGCCCGCTTCGTGGGCCGAGGACGTCGAGACACAATATCCCGATCCGCGGCCAGCTGAGGCGCCGCCGGATCATGCAGCATAAGCAGCACAAGGAGGACCGCGTTTGGCGGGGGGTGACATCACTTCCGATGTTCGCTTCTCTCCAACTTCAACATGGATAACCTCGCCCAAACAACGCGTTGCCAGGCTTACCGCCTGGCGACAATGAATATCAACATGATCAGTTCTCCTGTCAAGATCCAACTTTTGAAAGAAACCATACGAGCCATGGGCGTTGACTTTGCTTTCCTACAAGAAGTGAAAACGACTGCACTCCCGCACTTTTACGGTTACGCCACACATGTGACGCCCGGTAGCCCTGCAGACACCGGAGTGGCAATATTAGTGCGTGAAGGTATTGAAGTTACCGACGTCACGTTTCTTCCCTCCGCGCGAGGAATAGCATTTACGGCACTCAACACCCGATTCATTAATGTTTACGCGCCGTCGGGTACCACAAGACGTCACGACCGCGCCAGATTCTACTCCACAGATGTCGCTCCCCTTTTCCTTGGACGATACGACCACAGCGTCTTCGCCGGCGATTTTAATTGCGTACTTCACCCCAAGGACCAAATCCTACATTACATGCCTTGTCCGGAACTGGGTGCGATGATCCGAGATCTTCACTTGTGCGACACGTGGGAAAAAGTCCACGGTAACCGCTCTGGCCACACTCATCTTACCAGTCATTCGGCCAGCCGACTTGACCGCATATATGTGTCACAAGATCTCACACAAGGTGTGGTGGACGCCGAATTATGGCCTCCAGCCTATTCCGATCACAGTGCCTATATCTGCACTATACACCTACGCCCCCAACAAGTCTGGCGCAGCAATGGCTTTTGGAAGCTCAACATAACTCATCTCCAGGACCTGGATTGCCGTCGGCAAGTTGCAGCAACGTGGACTGACTGTGAACGCCGCCACCCACGATACACCTCGACCCTGGAGTGGTGGCTCCTCTGTGCCAAACCAGCAATCCGTAGGACACTTATGCGATATGGCAAGGACGTGACTGCGTGGCATCGACAGACCCTCGATTTTTACTACGCGGCACTCAGGGACCTCGACGCCTTATCCCCTTCCCCGGAGAGACCACATGACCAAAGCAGAATCAAGGCTCACATACTATCATTGACGAAGCGTCGACTAGAAGGTGCAGTAGTCCGCTCGCGACGGCACGACCGAACGGTTGCAGAGGAACCCACTACGCACAACGTTGTGGCGGATAAGCGCCGACAACGCCAACATTTAATCACACAACTCAGGACACACGACGGTCGCTTATGTACGACCCAAGCAACCATAGTAAAGGCGGTGGAGGATCATTTTCGTCATCTTTACAAGGAAAGAACCGTCAATGACGAGGCCACTACTGAAGTGTTACAGCAGGTAACACGTACTATCGACGAGGCTACCGTGAATGCACTAACAGAGGAAATCTCACTCGAAGAAGTCGAAGACGCAGTGGACAAAGGTGCGGCCAATAAATCTCCTGGACCTGATGGATTGCCCATCGAATTCTACCGGACTTTCCGTGACATCATGATGCCTCGCTGGGTTATAATGTTCCGCGAACTTATGTCTCCAGACTGTGTTGTGCCGCCAGCGTTTGTAGAAGGTCTCCTCATACCAGCACACAAGCCAGGTGGAGGGCTATCGATTAACGACTATCGGCCGCTTACACTGCTGAACGCCGATTACAAGATTTTCACCAGGATTATGGCAAGCCGTATTAAGACGACTTTGCCGATGATCCTCGCTCCAGAACAGACGTCGCAGGGGGGAGAAGCCAACATACACATGGCCACCGGTGACTGCAGGGACAATAGCGATCGCTTCTGCGTGCCGTCTGAGAGCGGCGATCGTCTCCGTCGATTTCAACCGCGCCTTTGATAGAGTGCACCACAACTTCCTCCTACGAGTGATGGACTGTATGGGATTCCCCCCGGGCCTCATCGACACCCTACGGCGTCTTTGGACCGCAGCCAGCTCACACGTCCAGGTCAATGGAAGGACGGTAGGACCAGTACCCATTAAGAGGTCTCTACGACAGGGTTGTCCCCTTTCTACCTACCCTTATGCAATCGCACTCGAGCCACTCCTAGGGGGCCTTAACCACCGCCTATCTGGCATCACGCTGCGGGACGTCACCTTTCGCTATAGAACATACGCTGACGACCTGCTACAGCTGGTTCGTTCCAATGACGAAGTTCAAAGCGTACTAACCTGGATTGAGCGATACGGACAGGCCGCAGGCAGTCTTCTGAACATCAACAAGTCGGCGGCGTTGGACATTGGGCGTGGTCTCGGACCGGAAGCCCTTGCTCCCCTCCCACCAGTTTCTGATCTGCGATATTTGGGAATCATGTTCAAGAAAGATGTACGTAAAACAGCTGCAGCAAACTACCGACGGTTATTACAGATCATGCGCGCAATGGTGCGACAGAACCTGCTCCGGGACTTGAATCAGCTACAACGTGTAGAATACCTGAACCTCTACGTAGCATCCAAACTCAACCACGTGGCACAGGTCCTCACACTACCGCTGCAGATAGGTCGCCGGCTTCAGGCGGCCTTCAGTTACTACGTTTCCGCAGGTCATATCGTTAAAGTACGATACGACACTCTTACCCTCCCAGTGTACAAAGGAGGACTGGGATTGGTCAACGTCAGGGCGAGAGCAGCTGCCCTTTACATGAGCAACATGAGGAAACGATGGAAAAGTCAATATACTTCTCTCACGGGTCGTTTACTACAGGTTCTGATGCCAGCCTCTCACGTCCCGCCGGTGTCGGTTGCGCACGTCGCACCACAGCTCTCCCATGTGTCGACCTTCATTCTTGATTACAGCTATGTCAACTCGAACCTCTCCGCCACACGTCCACCAAAGGCGAAAGATTTTTATACCAACCTTCTGCGGACTGTTCACCATAACGTGGTGGAAAACAAGTACCCTACGGTTCACTGGCCACGAGTGTGGAAAACGATACACCACCACTTTCTGTCATCCACGGTGCGTTCGAAGTGGTATCAGATCGCCAACAAAAAATATGCCACACGCCAGCGACTTCACACTATTGGACTGGCAGACTCCCCTTATTGCCCAGATTGTCACCTTTTGGATACCGATGAACATCGTTTTACTTGCGCATCATCGTCCGGAGTTTGGCGACTAACACAGAAGATATTGGCTTGTTACCTCCGGGTCACACCTGATATGATTGACCCGCAGACCCTACTCTGTCCCGATGAAACTTACTTTCCGGCTGCAAAATATCATGCGCTTACATGGTTCAAAGGACTTACCGTCGCCTACATCTTTAGCGACGGAGAGAAAGAGCAGCTTGATTACTGGTGGTTCCTACAAAATGCTCACAATGCCCTCGAACCCACACCGAAATACCGAACGCTCTTCGCAAATTATTTACGCAGCGTTTTCGTTAACCCCCCACTCAGCTGGGGAGTGCCAGGCTGTGGTTAATGAGCTGTGCCGCATCACACAAAAGGCTCAACGTTCTGCCTTGTCAGCCATGACCAAAGGAAGAGACAAGCTGCTGCAAGGATACTGTTTTCCTTGAGGCACTAGCGAAGCAGAATGCCTCCGTTGCAGATGCCCTTCAAAGGCGCTATTGGAGATTTCAGATAACGATGGTGAGGCTCCAAGTGGAACCAGTTACATTATTGAAGAACCTTTTAGTTAGAATTACATCAGTGGTTTATATTTTTATTTTTTGATTACTCTTTTATGCCACCTTTGTTGTTGTAACACTTACTTGTAACACTTAGTTACTAGAATTCTCATTTGTACACGCTCCCTAAATGTAATCATATATAAAAAAAAAGTGGCAACGGATAGCCCTAACCTTGATTTCCCATACTTCCCCTGGTCTATAGGCAGCTTTCTGGGGTGGGTTTACTCAGGAGCCAACGCCTGAAGTGGATCAGATTTTTTTTGTTATCGGATGACAAGTGGCGGTGGCACTTCGGTTTTTTATTTTTTTTATTTCTTTATTTTTTTAGTTCCATTTAAAAAAATAAATTAAAATTAAAAAAGGATAGCGTCTAAAAAACAAAAAAAAGTGGTAATCGTCAGGTATTCCAAAAGAAATTAAAAAAAAAAAAAGGTGACGGAAGGCCCTAGTCACTAGTCACATGACTTTTTCTTTCTCAGTGCTGAAGTATTATATCAGTGCTGAACTGTCTAATCAGTTTTCAGGCGAGTTGTGCCAGCCATTTGATGAAACCGTTCTGGAATGCGGACTTCGTATTTGGAAAAATAAAATAAATAAAAAAGATGGTAGAGCAATTGCCCGCGAAAGGAAAAGGTCCCGAGTTCGAGTCTCGGTCGGGCACATAGTTTTAATCTGCCAGGAAGTTTCGTGAAGCAACAAGTTTACTGTTGCCAGTCACTATTTATTTATTTCCGCGATGTGTCTCAGAGGTTTAACCTTCCATTATCATGTGGATTAACACGGCATACATGTACTGTGTAACGAGTTGGCAGTGATCTGTGGAATTGTCTAGAAGAACAAAACAAAACACTTTTTCAACACATGGCTCATAAATACAAGCACACCCACTCCTCTTACATAATCTAATAGTAATAACAAGTAAATTATTGTTTATATAAAAAATCTTGCCACTGTTGGCAACATGATTTTACATTTCATGTTTCTAATATGTCATCTTGATTACTTAAAACTCTACAAAGTATTAAGGTACGGAAACGTGACATAAAAGGGTCTGTGACCAATTGAAGTATTTGCACTCACATTTCTATTCATTTACACAACCAAAGCTCTCCATAACGCACTGAAATTTGCCCCCAAAATACCGTTTTGTTTTTATATATGTTCTGTGCGCTTATTAGATTCTATACGCCATCTTTGTTCCCTCAGTGTGTACAAAGTGTGATAGCGTACGTGATGTAACTCGACAGGAAAACGAGCCTTGACCACTCTAGGCATTTTTATTTCACTTATATTCCTTTACATTTATATTTTCGATCATCCTTTCGGTGAAAGATCCCCAGGAATTACGAGCCATGTACTGAAATAGAGTTTTGTCTTCCCTTACTAGAGATTGCCACATGTTGCAGAAAAGCCGTAAAATAATAAATACATGCCATATTAATGCACATAAATCCAACTGATGGTGGACTTTTAAATCTCCTAAAATAAATAGTGACTCATAGAAGTAAATTTGTTAAAAATCTTTAAATTGTTCACTGTTATAAATGTAGAATCATAACATGTAAACCAGCCAATCAAAGTTTCCATTCCTTGCTTTTATTTCTTCTTTTTATGGTGATATATTTAGAGTGAAGTAATACACAAAATTATTCATAATTGCCTCTAGGGTTTTAGAAGAGGACTACGTGAAAACCAACAGACGTACAGAAAATACACAGAGCGCAGTGGATAGAGCATTTCTCCGTCTTATTACCTCACATTACAGATGCTCAATATGGTCACCGTTTGCTATGTCGCATGGACAGCACATGCTTTAAAATCACTGAAGTCATCGTTGCATGGAAAGTCACAACTATACTTGCCTGCTCTGGAAATTTAAGCATTGTACTGCCTATATGCAGGCGCCAACGAAATTCTATACAACATTACGACGCGCGTGATTTATATACATACACTGCGGGAAAAAAAAATTAGTACACCTGGAAAGACAACGTCAATTTTGATCCAATGACAACATATGCCACCGAGCGAGGTGGCGCAGTGGCTAGCACACTGGATTCGCATTCGGGAGGACGACGGTTCAATCCCGCGTCCGGCCATCCTGATTAAGGTTTTCCGTGATTTCCCTAAATCGCTCCAGGCAAATGCCGGGATGGTTCCTTTCCCCTCCTTCCCAAATCCGATTAGATCGATGACCTCGCTGTCTGATCTCCTTCCCTAAAACAACCAACCCAACGACATATGCCAACTGGAGAATAGTAGATGCACTGATAATGGTTTTAACGTCGTCTGCCAACAGATAGCATAGTGGCATAGCTACAGGAGCGCAGCGCCATCTATTTCTACTTTTTAATAGGGGATTCTTCCAACCACAAAGGTCAATGTGGTGCAGACGTGTAAAGCAAGCAGACAGCCATGCTGCTGCTTCATACAGCTAAATGAGCGAGTTTGGAAGGGGTCAAATTGTGGCCTTTTGGCAAACTCCCGAAATAAATGTGCTGTGCAAGGCGTGCAGCAAGTTCCCTTATCAGCATGACCTCTGGACTTGTCTGCAGCCTAGGACGTGTGGGGTATTGCTGGACGAGAAGTGACTCTTGCGACTCGTCAACCACCATCTCTTACAGAACTACGTGAACAGGTCGAGTAGGGGTGGAATAACGTATTCTAGGACAACATTTCCCGTCTGTGCGATCGACTCGATAGAAGAGTCAGCGCCTGCATTGCCACCTGTGGAGGTTACTCCATATACCAATATGGGTGTTCCAGCATGGGTCGATACCTGGTACCTCAGAACCGCTTGTGTTATTTATTTATAAATGTAATCATTTCATGTACTCCGTATGCACTGTTGCAACAATAAATCTTGCGTGAATTGGAATTCCCTAAAAGGGTTCACTATTCTTTTCCGGCAGTGAATTTTTTACGCCCGTCCCCTAGCGGAATGCACTGCAATTACGCAACGGCGAAAATTTGCAAAGATGCTTTGTTCATTGATTTTTGCATCGTTTTTACCACGTTTTTACTAGGTCGCTTTCTTAGCTGTCTGCTTGGTACAAATTTTGGTTGTGTTTATACTAACTACCCGGCCGGCCGCTGTGGCCGAGCGGTTCTAGGCGCTTCAGTCTGGAACCGCGCGCCGTCTACGATCGCAGGTTAGAATCTTGCCTCGGGCATGGATGTGTGTGATGCCCTTAGTTCAGTTAGGTTTAAGTAGTTCTAAGTTCTAGGGGACTGATGTCCTGAGATGTTAAGTCCCACAGTGCTCAGAGCCATTCGAACCATTCGAACTAACTTCCCAGTGAGCTAGAGACTTGAAATTTTAAACATACCTCAGAACTGGTGACAATGCAATGTTAACTCACTTTCTCATCTGGTGTGCCATGGAGTGCACTTTGTCTACGGCTGTCATTTTCCTCTTTTCCTGTTCCTGTCGCGATGGTTCGCGGGAAGAACGAGTGTGGTAAGCCGCCGTGTGACCTCGAATCTCTATGATTTTTAATTTCCTGGTCTTTATGCGACATATACGTAGGAGGAAGTATTATAATGGTTGAGTCGGGAGAAGAGATGCTGAAATAAATGTGAACTTTACCACATGCCTCTTTCGTAATCTCATCAAAATGTTTGAGATCGATTGAAACTATAAAGAAGAAAATAATTATGTAAATGAAAATGAATTTTTCATATACCATTTTTTTTAAATCGGACTAAAAAGTATAAAATAATTTCTCCTAGTCTCATGTAATTCCTAACTCCATACATACAGTCCAGAAAATTTATGATTATGAATTTTCGTGTATTGCGGACCTCGATCTTCACAGACGATTCCGTAGCACTTGAAGCCACACCGTGTGGTTACCGCCTAAATGGTTCACAACCACAGAGTGTCATAAATCACAGCTAGATAGAGTACGGCATCAGCGAGAGTTGTAAGTAAGGAACACAGTAGTGTCCCAAGTGAGTGCGCTCAGCTAGACGACGAGTTACATTAGCAACATGACGTCAGCGGTTCCGCCTATGTGACAGCCTTCTGACGCCTTCTAGTGTCGGTCAGTGAAGTTTATGACTGCGATGGTCTTAGGCTACGGATTCAGCGATCCGAAGGCAGTGATATACCACTGTTGTATTTTTAAACTGGCGAATGATGAATAACACATTCTTAATATCTAGCTGAAAAAATGTCACTTGCAATCAGTGAGATGATTGGTTCCGCTTGCTTTTAAAAATACCATTTCAAATATGGTTTAGTGTCAGATAGTACACATCGCAGTTTTCCTTTCATTACTGACACATTAAAATGGTTTGGGTTTTCTCAAGTGGAGGTCAGTGGTCAGACTGAGTCAAAATCGTATCAAAGTCATTAGTAGCCTTTATTTACAGTGACGAAAAAAGAAGCAACACCAAAAAATTAATTAATCTTAAATAATGAAATTTCGGGAATACGTTTTTATAGGTAACAAATTTAAATGATTAACGTTGCAAGACCACAGGTTAATGTAAGTGCGACATAAGCCATTGCAAATATGAAGTGTGTTACCAGTAGAATTTTAAATTCAAGCATGCAAACAAGCAACATGTACAGGATGCCAATTTGTAGGATGGAGTTCCATGCCTGTTACACTTGATCGGTGAATACGGAGACTGTTAATGCTCTCTGCGCGTGACGCTGCAGTTCTCGTCCAGTGATGTCCCATATGTGCTCGACGGGAGACAGGTCTGATGATCGAGCAGGCCAAGGCAACATCTCGACACTTGTAGAGCATGCTGGGTTACAGCAGCGGTTTGTTAAGGAGCGTTATCATGTTGGAAAACTGCCCCCGGTAGCAGCAAAACAGGTAGAATCGCCAGACTGAGTACAAATTTGCAGTCAAGGTGCGTGGGATAACTATGAGAGTGCTCCAGTTCTGATACTAAATCGCACGCAGTGTGTCTACCACGCCGAGAGGTTGGCCCACAACTTACCTTATTCCAGTCAACGCATGGCCATCACTGGTACCGAAGCAGAACAAACTTTCATCAGAAGACACAACAGACGTACCTTGCCATCCAATGACAGCTCGCTTGACACTACTGAAATCTAAAATGGAGGTGGTTTCGGGTCAGTGGAATTCACGCTACAGGGCGTCTGGCTCGGAGCTGTCTGTGACGTATCCTATTTGTAACAGTTCTTTGTGTCACGGTGATGCCAACTACTGCTCAAATTGCTGCTGCAGAGGCAGTTCGATGTGCCAGAGACATACGCCGAACAAGGTATTGCCTCTCGGTAGTGCCACGTGGCCATCTAGAGCCCGGTCTTCTTTCTACTGTACATTCTACTTCTACTTCTACTTCTACTTCTACATCTACATCTACATCTACATCTACATGGTTACTCCGCAATTCCCACTTAAGTGCCTCGTAGAGGGTTCATCGAACCATTTTCATACTACTTTCTACCATTTCGCTCTCGAATGGCGCGTGGGAAAAGGAACACCTAAATCCTTCCGTTCGAGTTCTGATTTCTCCTATTTTATTATGATGATGATTTCTTCCTACGTAGGTGGGTGTCAAAAAAATATTTTAGCATTCGGAAGAGAAATTTGGCGATTGAAATTTCGTAAATAGATCTCGCCGCAAAGAAAACCGTCCTTTTTCAGTGACTGACACCCCAAGTCGCGTATCATATCAGTGACACTCTCACCCCTATTGCGCGATAACACGAAAAGAGCTGCCCTTCTTTGCACTTTTTCGATGTCATACGTCAATCCTACCTGGTAAGGATCCCACACCCCGCAGCAATATTCCAGCAGAGGACGGATAAGTGTACTGTAGGCTGTCTCTTTAATGGGTTTGTCGCATCTTCTAAGTGTTTTGCCAACAAAGCGCAGTGTTCAAACTCAGTGAGGTACTGATAATGACTTCTATGTCATCTTAGAGACATTCTTGACTAACATCAACTCACCCCGTCCTATCTCAACGGTAACTAACGCTCACGACCGTTATAACGTGTAGTTAAAGCAAACCTGACTTGCATCCTGATAGTGGCGCTAATAAAGCCAGTCTTATGCGACTATGTGGTCTTTCCAATTTAAGTTCCTCGTAATTGTAATTCCTAGGTATTTAATCGAATTGACAGCCCTTAGATTTGTGCGATTTATCGTATACCCAAAATTTATCGGATTTCTTTTAGTACCCATGTAGATGACCTCGCACTTTTCTTTGTTTAGTGCTAATTGCCACTTTTCGCACCATACAGAAATTTTCTCTAGATCATTTTGTAATTGGAATTGATCGCCTGATGATTTTACTAGACGGTAAATTAAAGCGTCATCTGCAAACAATCTAGGGGGGCTGCTCAGATTATCACCTAGATCGTTTATGTAAATCAGGAACAGCAGAGGGCCTGTGACACTACCTTGCGGAACGCCAGATATCACTTCTGTTTTACTCGATGATTTACCGTCTATCACTGCGAACTATGACCTCTCTGAGAGGAAATCACGAATCCAGTCACACAACTGAGACAGTACTCCATATGCATTTGATTAATAGTCGCTTGTGAGGAACAGTATCAAAAGCCTTCTGGAAATCTATGAATATGGAATCGATCTGAGATCCTTTGTCGACAGCACTCATTACTTCATGAGAATAAAGGGCTAGTTGTGTTGGACATTCTCGTGACTGCCGCTACTAGCAATCTTGTATAGTGGCTACATTCCTACCAAGTCTTTCTGCGATATCGAAGAAGAAACATCTAGCTTCTTGTAGTCCTATTACACGACCTCGTTCAAACTCAGTGAGATACTGATTATGACCTCTTTGTCAGCTTAGAGACATTCTTGACTAACATTAACTCACCACGTCCTATCTCAACGGTAACTAACGCTTACGACCGTTACAACGTGTAGTTAAAGCAAACCTGATCTGCATCCTGATAGTGGGACTACTAGAGCCACTCTTATGCGACTATCGCGAAAATGGAATAGACATCATCCTCCAGATTAGAAAACTTTCGTTTATGTCACACAACTCCTTCTTCGTATTGCGATTTTTTTCCGTCAGTGTATTTCGGTGTTTGTTGGAGGCTTGTGCTCACGTCAGGCGGGCTTCAGGTATGGTGCTCCCGGACGTTGGTGCATGGAGCCTAGTGATGATAGAGCTGGCTGTGACTATGTCCAGCTCTTCATGGCGATTTAGGGTTTGGCAGTATCAGCATACTCGGGCTGCCGGCTGTGGATCAGTGGTTGTGCAAGATATCTTTGGTTTGCTCGGTTGTCTGTTTGGTGGATGGCCCAGAGGGAGGAATGTGAGTACGAGACGTGGACCTATCTCTGGCTGGAAACGTCCGGCTCTGGCGAACGACCAGTGGCTCAGTTGCTAGAAGGGCCCATCAGCGCTGCGGCTAGACCCTCGAGCAGGTGGTACTGTCAGGAGCGAAGGCGGATGCGTGGTGGAAACCTTCACTATAGAGGACGCCAACTCGAAGACCCATCGATTGAACAACCGGCCTGGTGGGACGGCCTGTGTTTGTAAGAGCCAAAACGGATTTCTGATGGTGTGGCTGACGCGAACGTCACGCGCGCCGTGTGCCGAAGCGTCGCTGATTTCGGCAACCGGCTCGTCACCGCCCAACAGGCAGGATGCAGCGTGTAAACGGGTGCCGTGGCGCAATGCCGCCGCAGCACATTACGGCAAGTGGCTGCCTGTGGCAACCAGCCCTCCCGCGTTAAGCTCGCACCGTTGCGCATAGCTGAAACTCTACTTTCACAAGTACTGGCACAAAGAGTAGATGTTCATGAAAGTTTTTGTCGATGGTCATGGTTACTAGTTACAGAATTGCGAAATCTTCAGATTGGCTAGATCACAGTGGCAGCTACTTGTGGATCTACTGAGGAGAACAGTTCAAAAAATGGCATCTCAAAATGCCCAGAAATTGCTAAATAATAAATTTAAAGCAGCAACCACGAGCCAGAAGTACTCATACTGATGAAGTCTGCCAGCAAGAGAGGGTACCCATAGCTTTATCACGTATGACACGATCAAACACCCAGAAGAATTATACCGAAAGGCACTTCAGCTGCTGTTATATAGACTGCAATCTCGACGTCAGGACTTAGCATGTCAGCGCTCGTATCAGACCATCGGCAATAGCGGAGTTTTCATTCGTCCTGTGCTTTACAGTGTTCAAAAGTACGTTCATAATAAATATATTAGATCGTGCAAACAATGATTCGTAAGTTCTCATATGGTACTGACAAAGATGTACCACATGTTCCCTCTTCATAATTTTCTATTCGAGCATTTGTGATCCAGAGTTCCTTATTTCAGATTTGTACATTTCCCCTTCTCCATCATCCCTGAAATTTTATATCATCTACATGCGAACACCCCACAAACTGGGAACAAATTACACCCATTCCAAACTAGTTATCGCTGTGTCACATATTGGATGTTAAACTCGCTAATTACCATCAATACCACCCTGGTACATCTTTTAATTGTCACTAAATAGAACAGTTTAGTTGTAGTAGTGACTGTACACTTGGTGATTTTGCTAAATGGCAACAAACTTCTGGAAACGATCCCTGGAATCACAAGCAGCAAGAAATGTCATATGGACGTATGGTCGGAAATACTTTCCGAGGTAGGTGCATCCAGTTGACAGTGGAGATCGAAGATCTTTGGCAGTGACCTCGTTATCAACACTAGGCAGGTGAAGCGCTAGCAGGGAGTGAGCCAGGCAAGTCTGTGCAACATTTTCGTCGATGGCAGTCACTACCAGTGTGACTTCCAATGTGTGCAGGCTTTATTGCGTACGGACTTGCCTCTGAAGTTACGTTTTTGTCTCTGGTTTGACACACAGACCACACTGGTGCTGATATTTCTGTCATTCATTGTATACAGAGACGAGGCTACCTTTACGAAGGGCAGTATCGACAAGCTTCACAACACAGACCTGTGGGCTATGGAGGATCCCAACGATGGGGTGACCGCAGACAATGAGCATCGATTTAGCCTTAACCCTCGGAATACCAAGAGGGGGAGGGGTGAGGTTACTTTATGCTCACCTTTCGAAAATATTGTAATCTAGCAATGTGTTTATATTTTAAAATTTTGGAGAAGTATTTGTTGTTTTTAATGATTTAATAGATTTTGTAACTGTTTTAAGTTTTTTTGGTAAAACTCAGCCCAAAAATTTGTCTTAATAGTGAATATGACTTTTCGCAACAAATGTCACATTCATATTTTCAGGTTCAGGACCCTTCTTGCACGACCATGCACATTTAAAAATGTTTTGTGAATAAAAGTGAACGGCAGTTAACGAAATTTGTATTTTTTATTTTTTTTGTCCGTGATGAGTGGTAATATCTGAAATTTGATATTCTCGGCACGCTCTTGATACTACAGATCTCGCAATATTGATTCCCTCAAGATTTCAGAACAGGAATGTCCCATGCGACTAGCTCCAACTACCATTCCCCTTTGAAAGTCTGTACCTCTCCCCATGCTGAACACATTATGGAAAATGCTTTGGTTTTGTTAAGATTGCGGTAAAGGATATTGTCAGCTTCTGGACAGCACTTATACATCAGTAGCTATTTAAAAGGTATTTTTTAATAAAAATAAACAGCAAAAAGCAAAATTTTTTTAAACTTTTTGTGGTGGGCATAGAAATAAACATTCCGCCCTATCCCTGCCATGGAGTTAGGCGTTATGAAAAACGCGTTGGTGTTTTTAGGGTAACTGCCGACCGTCTCGTGGGACCAGTTATCCTTCTACGACGCTTCAATGGTGAATCATATTTGCAGTTCCTGCAGGTTCACTCCGACTTTCCCTCTCTCTTTGGTGGTTCAAAGGACAATGTCGCTGCTAGATTATAGTCTCCAGTTCAAAGCCCTCTTGAGAGTGCAGTTAAAACACTGGTATAGATAAAACATCCCTACTTTCTGGTGTATTCTGAAATGTGCTTTCAGTAATTGGAAACTACACAGTTTACCTCCCTAGGAACGTATTACCGGCCAAACGTCCGCATGACCTTTTCTGCTCATTATCGTCTCAGCGGTCGTTTCCTATAGTTTGCCCCCATTTAACAATATCATCCTGTGTAGTTTCAATAGACCTATGAGTATATAACGCTATAATGGAATAATGGGTAAGTACCATTGTAGTAAAACTACGGGCACACAATATTTTAGTTGAGGTGTCAGTGGACTGAGGTGAAAAAATTGTCATGGGATAGCAATATGCACATATACAGATGGCGGTAGTATCGCGTACACAAGGTATAAAAGAGCAGTGCATTGGCGGAGCTGTCGTTTGTACTCAGGTGATTCATGTGAAAGGATTTCCGATGTGATTATGGCCGCACGAAGGCAATTAACAGACTTTCAAAGCGGAATGGTAGTTGGAGCTAGACGCATGGGACATTCCAATTCGGAAATAGTTAGGGAATCAATAAATAAAAAAAATGCCGTGTGGCTAGGGCCCCCCGTCGGGTAGACCATTCGCTTGGTACAAATCATACGAGTTGACGCCACTATGGCGACTCGCGTGTCGATGGGGATGAAATGATGATAAGGACAACACAACACCCAGTCCCTGAGCGGAGAAAATCTTCGACCTAGCCCAGAATCGAACCCGGGCCGTTAGGTATGACATTCCATCGCGCTGACCGCTGAGCTACCAGGGGCGGACAGCGAATCAATGAGGTGAGATCTATAGTATCAAGAGCGTACCGAGAATATCAAATTTCATATATTTCCGCTCATCACGGACAACTCAGTGGAGACGGCCGTCATTTAGCGACCGAGAGCAGTGGCGTGTTCGTAGAGTCGTTACTACTAACAGACAACCAATATTGCGTGAAATAATGTCAGGAATCAATGTGAGATGTACGACGAAAGTATCCGTTAAGAGAGTGCGCCGAAATTTGATGTTAATGGGCGATATAGCAGCAGACGACCGACGCGAGTGCCTCTGCTAACACGACGATATCGCCTGCAGCACCTCTGCTCGGTTCATTACCATGTCGGTTGGACCCCAGACAACTGGAACATCGTGACCTGGTCAGATGAGACCCGATTTCAGTTGGTGATATCTGCCGATAGGGTTCGAGTGTGGTACCGACCCCACGAAGCCATGGACGCAAGTTGTCAACAAGGTACTGTGCAAGCTGGTGGTAGCTCCATAATGGAGTTAGCTATCTTTACATGGGTCATTGACTGGAAATTGTTATGTTCGGCTACTTGGAGAAACCATTTGCAGCCATTCGTGGACTTCATGTTCTCAAACAACGATGGAATTTTTGTGGATAACAGTGACGTGTCACTGGGCCATAAGTGGTCGCGATTGGTTTGAAGAACATCTGGACAATTCGAGAGAACGGTTTGGCCATACAGATCGCACAATGAGAGTCCCATCGTACATTTGTACGACATAGTTCAGATGTCCATTCGTGCAGAAAATCCTTTACGGGCAACTATTTCGCAATTATATAGAGGCAGCATGGCTCAATATTTCTGCAGGTGACTTTCAACGACTTGTTGAGTCCATGCCACGTCGAGGTGGTGCACTCCACCGGGCAAAAGGAGGTCCGAAATGATATTAGGAGGTATCTCGTGACCGAGCTGTAATAATTTGAAGTGATAGTAGGGAAACTGGATATTGTAAAGATGGGAAACTGGGTATTTTAAACTTGTAGTAGAGAAATTGGACCTGTACAGTTGCTTGTAAAGACCTGCTGTTGAGCAGAGCCGTAGGTAGAGTTTTAGCAGAGCTGCGAGTGCACACAGTTGCAGTAGGTGGGTGAGTACGTACAGTTGTAGTAGAGCAGGATGCCCGAGATGAGGACGAAGATGACGAGCAGTAGCACGAGCAGCAGCAGCAGCATGGTGGGCCGCCACCAGCCCGCGCTGCCTTCGCTGCTCGCCTCGGCCCCTGCGACAACACCACACCACACTGCACACTTTGTCAGCTAGGCAAGTCTACACATTTTCTTGTACAAGCACCACAAAGTTGGTGAATTTACTGTCCTGCACCTAGTTCAAACAGTATGTCTTCATTGAGTATATCTGGATGTCCTACAGGGTGAGCGCAAAGTCTTTCCCTGATTATAACAATTTATCACAGGATAACTGTTTGACACAATAATTTAAAGTTTATGCCGTTACATAGGTTAGTGTTACTAGTGTTTGTCAGACCACTTACGTTAGTAAACCTCAACGCGTGCTCCCTTGGTAGCGCGGAGAATGTCTAGGCGGCATTCCAGTTCCCGCCAGGTGTTTCGTAACATGTGTTCTGTCACAGTACCCACAGCAACTTGTATCCTAGCCTTGAGTTCGTCGACGTCAGCAACTGGTGTGACGAAGACTCTGTCCTTGATATAGCCCCAGAAAGAAAGTCAAGGGGCGTAATGTGTGGAGAGCGGGGTGGCCAGGGTGTTGGACCTTTCCTTCCAATCCACCGATCCGGACATTACACCTCTCCAGACATTACGCCTCTTGACTACTTTTTCTGGGCCTATACCAAAGACAGAGTCTTCGTCACACCAGTTGCTGAAGTCGACGAACTCAAGGTTAGGATACAAGTTGCTGTGGGTACTGTGACAGAACAACTGGAATACCGCCTCGACATCCTCCGAGCTACCACGGGATCACGTGTTGAGGTTTACTAACGTAAGTGGTCTTAAAAACACTAGTAACACTAATCTATGTAATGGCATAAAGTTTAAATTATTATGTCAAACAGTTAATCTGTGATAAATTGTTATAATCAGGGCAAGACTTTGTGCTCACCCTGTACATAATAAAACCATACAGAAGAGACATATGTAACACTATTATAACGTTGTATCATTAATACTTATTTTAAAATTTCATAATTGTGTATACCATTGGCCCATACATCTATTAAGTGCTGTGACGGTAAGTGGGCCTGTTAATAAAAGCATGAATATTGAAACAATGGCGATAAACATCAGTGACAACAATAGTCCTTATCCAGTCACGAACTGGCTGAACTATGGCTTGAGATTACCTAGTCCAGAACACAACTGAATCAGTGGAGCATACTCAGTCTATTTATATGGTAGGCACAAAGTTGTAATGTATGTACAGAATAGCATTGAAGTCCTTGCATTCAAGACTGGCGTATTACATTGTCAGTAGTACATACAATTTTGGTAAAAGTATCACAACAAAAATTAGGTACTATAGTACGTATGTGGTGTCTGTTCTTTAGGACATATATGGAAGAACAGACATCATTTTGATAATGCAGTCACTATGAATCAACACAAAGAGGAATTAAAGACATTAGCTGCCAGTGAGCATTGGTTAATATCAATGGAGCAAGTTGAAAATTTGTGGCAGGCTGGGATTCAAACCTAGGTCTCTTGCTTACAAGGCAAATGTGCTGACTACTACATCATCCGAACACAGTAGTGACCACAACCGCACAGACAACCCTAAAACACCTCCTATCAGACCCAAATTCTCTGCTTGTACTTATTACGATACATCATATAATTATTATATGAAAAGTATGGTACCTATAAAACTGGTACACCAGCTAGCCTCTGTCTTCTTGAAACAGATGCACAACCATTACATCACGTAAAACAAATTCGTACACTACGTTGTAAATATTTAAATACATTATGTAACAAACATGGTATCTTGAACATGGTCACTGCTACAATACGTATATAGCGTTGACGTTATAAATGATCAAGGAGGTATTGTTGGAAAAGGCCTAGAGACACGGGAAGGTTCCAGCTGAATCACACCACGGTCAGACAGAGATTATGTAATCAGACATTGATTACAAGGCGTACACAGGGGAAGTAAATACTCAGTCAGACTGATGAAAAATAGAGTAAATTTTAAGAAAATCACCCAGAAGAATGAGGTGGTAAAGAAGAAGTACACTGAAGGATAGTGGAATGATGATATTGCTATAATGACTGCAAAAGGTACTTCTCTTGAAGAGGAGTGGGACATCTCTCAAACGGACAATCGCAGAACTTGGACAGATAAGGATAGGCACAAGGAAGGTAACTGCGAAGAAGCCTTGGATAACAGAAGATATATTTCAGATGATAGACAAAGAAGAAAGTACAAAATTGCTCAGCAAAAGAGAAGTACACAGTAGTATAAATGAATTACGAATGATATAAGCAGTAAGTGCAGGAAAGCTAAAGCGAAAAGGCTCCAGGCAACACGTGAAGAAATCGACAAAGACATGGTCGTCTGAAGGACAGTTTCAGCATAAGTCAAATCAGCGTTCGGGAAAATTAACAGCAAAGGCGTCAAGAAAGAAGCACAGGAGCATTTGCACTGCTAAACGTAGAGAACAGACCGTATAGGTGGAAAGAGTATTTGGAAGGCGTCTATGAGGGGCAGTAACTGTCAGACGACGAGATTAACTAAGAAAGGGGAGTCGATAGGGAAGAGACAGGGGAAGCAATATTAGGGAGGATATAACAGAGCTTTCAAAGACTGCCGATGAAATATGGTGGAAAGCATACATAACATTGCTTCGCAATTTCTAAAATTATTGGAGGAAGCGGCAACCAAATGACAACTCATATGGTGGAAAGTATACATAACATTGCTTCGCAATTTCTAAAATTATTGGAGGAAGCGGCAACCAAATGACAACTCAAGTTATTTTGTACATTCTGTGCGTCTGGAGACCTACCATTAGGCTTACCGAATGCATGTAAGTGCGAGAACTATTGTACAACCAGATTATGGGTTCATTCATCTAATTTGCCATTAAAATTAATACACAGAAGAGTGGAAAAGAAAATAGTGGATTTGTTAGATGATGATCAGTTCGGCTTTCGGAAAGGTAAAGGCGCAAGAGAGCGAGTTATCACGTTGCGCTTGGTAATCGAAGAAATACTTTAAGAAATCAAGACACGTTCACAGAAAAACCATTCGTCAATGTAAAATAGTCCACGATGTCCAGAATTTTCAGGAAAATGGGTGTATGCTAGAGGAAAGAAGGGTAATATATAACATAAAAAAGAACGAAGAACGCAAAGTAAGAATGGAAGAACGAAGTGATAGAGTAACGAAGGTTGTAAGATAGGGATGCAGCCTTTCTCCCTCATTGTTCAATCTATGCATCGAAGAAGCTGTGACGAAGTTAAAGGAAAGGTTCACCTGTCGGATTAAATTTCAGAGTGAAAACGTATCACTGATGAGCTTCGCTCATGACTTCGTTATCCTCAGTGAAAGTTAAGAAAAGCTACGGAACCAGCAGAATGGAGGAAACGTTATAAAATATGACAGTAAAAATTTGTGCCTGACCGGAACGCGAATACGAATTTGCCACTCACGCGAACGGTCGCTGTAACCTCTTTGTCTATCGCTGCACGACGCACGCTCAGACACAAACTGCCACATGCCGTCGTTCCTGCTTCACAACCCGTAATCATACAGACATTATGTAATTCCCATACAGGCGACACGTTATGTAATTCCCGTAGATGTGAGCACATTTTAATTTAACTTATTGTCGGATACTGTCGGATAAATACGATATTGCAGTGCTTGTGTTGTTAAGAAGAACAATGCCCTGTTCTTAACAACACAGGCATTGGAGCCTCATTTCATATCGAACGTTATAATGACACACGCTATGAATTAACGTAAAGTGAAGAAAAACGAGAGTAATGGAGTATAGCAGAAATGAGACTAGCGATAAACATGGCTGGCATTACAGTTGTGGACCACGAATACTAGATGCTTATATGGATATGGTGTCTGGTCTTTCGGACATGTCCTCTGTGGCCGCGGTGGCTCAGATGTATAGAGCGTCTGCCATGTAAGCAGGAGATCCCGGGTTCGACTCCCTGTCAGGGCACACATTTTCACCTGTTCCCTTTGATATATATCAACGCCCGTCAGCAGCTGAAGGTATTAATATATAATTCTAATTACGAATACTAGAAGTGAAGGAATTATCTCACCTTACAAACAAAATTGCACATGACGGACAAAGCAAGAAGGATATAAAAAACAGAACAGCACAAAGAGAGCATTCTTTGCCAAAAGAAAGCTACTAGTATCTAAGGTCGGACTTCGTTTGAGGGAGAAATTTATGACAAAGTACGTTTGAAGCGCTATACGAACGTGAATCGTGGACAGTGTGGGAACTATAAAAGGAGAGAATCGAAAAGGGTTTGGGAGGTGGTGTTTGTAAGGTGTCAGGCAAATCCAACACCTCCCATGAAAACCCTGACATGATAAGCAAATCCAGTAGTATGTCACATAGCTCCGAATAAATCGTGACATTAAATTAACCAAAGCAATACGAGTAACGAGTGAGCAAATGGAATACCACAGACTAACACAAGAATGCCCAAATGCATGTCATACCTTCCCACCGTGAGACAGACGCAGTTCCGAGGGGAGAAACGAGAACAGAAGCCGAGAGCAGAACCGTGTTAAGCTGGAAGGCCCTACAATAAGGGAGGGACACCCACGTCGCCAGCTAACCGCTAGGACCACCTCCCAGCCCATGTTAAAAGCTAGAGCCCTCCAGAAGAACAGTATAGATCTTACGATAACACTAAAAGGACCACCCCAGCCCCAAGTTTTTAGCGTGAGACTTTTTCGCGTTTCTGTTACGTCAGGACTACCCCCCCCCCCCCCCAGCCCTTGTTAAAAGATAGAGCCCTCCAGAAGAACAGTATAGATCTTACGATAACACTAAAAGGACCACACCAGCTGCAAGTTTTAGCGTGAAACTTTTTCGCGTCTCTGTTACGTTGCAAACTTCAAAAACATTGCCCCACCACGAAAAATATAACGTTCCTCATTGGATGGACAGAATTTTTGTAGGCGGAGCTTAAGGTTAACATTGAGACCCTGATTGGTCAGATGAAAACACAGCCAGATAGTTTTTTTTAAACCAACTTCGGTAAATTGTAGTAAGGAGAAGTTAGGGGAGAGTTGCTTCCGAGACAGCGAGGTGAGCGGAGCCGTGCTGCCTGCCGCTCCCTGACGAACACCGACAAGGTAATGAACGCACGCGATGCCGCATAATAGCGCATAAAGCTTCACTCAGAACTGCAGAAGTCTCATCTGATACACCCTCTTTTTGCGTAATACTAGTGTCGATCGTCAATTAAAGCTCATGGTGTTCACATTTGCCACTTGAAGTAAAAATCTGAAACGCGATGATTTTTCTGTTATATAGTTATTGAGAATCCACATCAGCCACTGTAATTTACGACAAGTTAGATAAGTAATTAAAGATAACTGAGGGTCACTGTAGACCATTTTGATAGTTTTCTCTTTTGTGAAACTTAATTTAAACCTAGATTATAAATGTGATATGGCATAGGTCATCCTTCGATCCATTGTAGAACTTGGAAACCCATTCAGGGAATATTCGTTCACATTTTTGTTGAACGCAGTTGGTTTTTACCATCCTGTATTAAAACATTTCCTTTTATCAATAGTGCAATTTATAAACAATATTTTGTGAGTAGAATAAAATTTCCAATGGTAAACTTAACTGCTTTTTCGACGTTATTTTGCCAGCTAACTAAAAATAGGAAAGCCTTGAACCCTTCCACTAAATTTAGTTGGTATTAAGATACTTTTACAGGGAGTGCAGTGGAGCTGACGCTGAAATCATTAAGTATTTTGGTTATATCATCGCTAGTCTCACTGAACTCTTCTGAACTCTACATGTCATGTGTGGTCTGGCGTCTCCTTACCAGCAACAGGTCCCAGGTTCAAACTAGGCGATTCCCCAAAAAACACGCTCAGAGCGTCGTTGCGGGAAAGTGGTAGGGAGACACGATATAAAACAAACAGACACCACGCAAAAGTTAGATGTTGTAGAAGGATTTTGAAAATTAGATGGACTCATAAGAAACAATGAGGTCCTCTGCAGAATTGGTTAGAACGGAAAAGCGTGGAAAACTTCGACAAGAGGGAGCGACAGGATTGTAGGCCACATTAAGATATCAAGGAATAACGTCCGTGGTAGTTGAGGGATCTGTAGAGGATGACAAGTGTAGTTACCAGTTTTGCCGCCAGGCAAACGGGATGTAGAGCACGCCACTTACTGGGAGCTAGTAGCGTGATAAATACTCAGCAGTATAAAATACGCGACTATCACAATAATACATCAGGATGATATATGTTTAGATGTTATAAACAGAGAAAACTACGTATAATATAAAAGAAAGATGTATAAAAGATATAGAATGAATACAATATATATAGCATAAAATGAATAAAACGATCATGAATGGGAATAATGATAAAGGAAAATAAATTTCATATTCTTACTTAGGTATTGTAGCGTGCAGGATTCTGCAAAACAGAATAGCGCCGTCTGCCGTGCTATTAGTAACGAAGTACAGAGTCCATAAAGGAAAGAGAAAAACAACGTTTACGAAATGTAAGTGAACGGAAACGTGAACCAAAACATCATATAATTGCGAGAAATGGCTTAACGTCGTTAAAGAGACTTTTGTTTTTTAACTGTAGTTGTACAAGATGAAGCCGTCGTAAATGGCGGTATGTCTAAAGATCTCAAGTTCTTCCAAGACGTCAAGTTTCAGCCATTTCTTCTCTCTATGTAGAACCGTCATTACGTCTACTCTTTTTTGGATTGTGTCCAGATGTTAATAAATGCTCCACGAAAATAGAAACATATGTTCCTTATATCTTGTGTTAAATGCCCCACTGGTTTGCCTTTAATAAAGGATATAAAGCCTCATTAGTGGAAAACATTTTCCAAGCGATAACTAATAAAAATTACTACTCTAGTTAACTGTCTGAATGGGGATGGATATAAAGGAATATGTATTTCAATACTTTACTTAAGTAATGTATCATATAGGATTCAGGGGACTGATGACCTCAGATGTTAAGTCCCATAGTGCTCAGCGCCATATAGGATTCAGCGTCAAGAAAGACAGGTGTAAGGTGGTTTTCTCCACGAATAACAATCTACAAAAAAATTCAACCCATAATTTAAAAACTTCAAATGAACCTGTAAATGTCTCAAGAGTTCACAAAATTCTTGCGGATACGCTTAGTGGTACTGAAATGGATTATACATAAACTTGTGCAAACCAGTTGGTTGTATATTTTATTTATTGACATACTATCATGTCCTATTACTGTTTACTCTCGTGTTCTCTTTCGTATCTGCCTTATTGAATCTGAACTTTTGTTCTTTAGATTTGGCTTTGTCATACTTGCCATACACTTTGTTGTCTACTTCAGTATCTATGTTAATCGATTGCTACTTTCTTCTTCTTCCGCACCTACGTCCGTTGATTCATTTTTAAAGTTGTATAACTTCTCGTTGTTAGCTTAACTGTCACAAAGCACATTTCTTATTTGTCACTGAAGAACCGTTTTAAGGTTTTGTCCACATATTGCATTAAAATTCCCAACTTTCTGCGTAAACTTGATTTATTTGAAAAGGATATCTTTACTTTTGATGAAAACCATTGCTGTTTTGTCTGACATTACTTCAATATCAGTCATAAATGAAATCCTAATGTGTATTTTAAAACTCCGATCAGTGATTAACGTCAAGTTCTACATAAAAGAAAACTTTCTGGCTTACAAATATTGAATTAGACGCTGATCTGTAAGTACTTTTCTATTTCATTATAAAAACCTCAATGAACAGTATTATGTCTACAACTTAGATGTGCAAACGATAACCTACGGGTGCAAATGAAAAAATTTCATGTAATATTTCATGACACCCACAGAAGATGCCTTGTAACTAAGGCGAAACGCGTCTGGGTGCACAAGTTAAATGATGAAAACTTTTTTGTAGCATGCAAAGGCGTTTCACATTTGAACTACTGAAAATCAATTAGTATGTTGCAATATGCAGTTGAAGTACATTTTGTCGGACGACAATTAAAACGGGAAGAACAATCAATGTTCCACCAGCGACTGAGTTACTATTGCTGGTAACATTGGTAATTATTCCTGTTTTCCTTTAGAAACCAGTATTTTAAAGGGAAAATTAAAACAACTAACTGTGTCAATTAGTTTTAGTTTCTTTGACGAAGCGCTTCTAAGACCTACACACTCGTCTTCAGGAGAATCAATAGGTTACATCAGCATTTCTTTTCCTAGGATATAGTCAGCTGTCTGCCTTACGCGTGACTTCAATACTTATTATTACTTATTATTATGTCACTTTTAATCATAATGCGGTAAGGCCCAGCAAAGAGCGCGCTGCATGTCATTTGTACTAGCGAATATCGCATAAACACAAAACAAAAACAAATCAGAGGTCTTACAAGCATACAAGGTATTCTTTTCTATACCAGTACGTTCTTTGATGTATTTCTGTTTTATGTTTACGTGTGGCATTCAGCGATACAATTTTTACGTATAACGACATGCACTGTCCTTTTGCTGGGACTTTGTGTAGATAATTTCGTAGCTCTTAATAATGTATGACTTCACTGTTATGTTATGATAGCAAGTGACTCACAGAAACCACATCCAGGAAAAGAAATACTGATTTAAACCTTCGATTCATATTAAGATGGAGATATAGCCCCATAAAACACGTTGTGGAATAAAGTGAACCTGACTGAACCAGACAATTGCTTTGATTTGTCTTTCTTATCATAAACAGTCACAATTTCCATATTACAATCCGACATTGACGAAATACAAACTAATTTGTAGTTCTTCATCGGCGAGAGCATAAATTTTCAATTTAAGTTACTTTATGTTTACACATCCTTTCACCATAAGAACATCGTCCAAATAGACTGTTTTAAGGTGTTCATTGGGGAAACCAATTGTTTTTCGACCTATGTTCATGAAGATTATTTGCTTGTTTCACTGTCCTCTACTAGCACCTTTCATTTGTGCCTATAATAGTCAAACGTATTGTACATTGTGATGTAATTAAGCCTGATACCCATTCTGAAGCCACTAATACCACTGGGTACCTATGATTTCATTGATAAGTAGATAAGTTGGTACAAAACTACGTTAGCTAAAATGTATTATTTTGTGCATAACTATTTATATTTTATGAGGATATTTTTTATTAGGATGTTTTTTGAAGTTTTAATATGAAAATCTCTAAATCTATTGTACCAAGTTACGCTAAATTTTGTATCAGTTAACCGGAACAATATTTTTGCCAACTACTTAAATCATTTAAACCTGTATGTTTCAAATGTCATCTTTGTGCTTGGTCTCGTTGGCACTTGGCGGGAAGAGTGGTTGCATGATGGAGGATTGGAAAGACTGTAGTATAAGATAGTAATGTTCAGTTGCGGAAAGATGAATCACGTGGAAACTTTTGTGAAACATATCTTGCGAACCAGTTGTCTACGATTTTATGGACACAGAAGCCTGAAGAAGAAACTGTTCGATTTGACGTTTAACAAATCATCAACTCAATAACATGCAGTTCAAATACTATAGCTCTTTGTACAGACAAACCTGGAGATCTAAGACATACTGTGATAAGAAGGCAACGAGGCCAACTTCAAGACAATCAGGTCAATAATAAGTTATATTTCAGTAAAGTGAACATGCCCTTCAATGACATTTCCTCCAGGATAATGACGAACGTCTGCTGTAAGGACGTTGTTAATGTGATGCGTTACAAGCTACACATGTTTGGTGGGCTGCTTCTGTATCTATTTATTTAAAATATAAATGAGAATCACGACGGAATTAGTTACTAAACTTTAAGATTTTTATTTATTTTTTAGTTTATTATTATTAAACTGCGTTTCGGAACTTCACTCCATGAACAGATGGCATATCAGATATTTAGTACAGATGTATTTCTCCTGAGAAACCTATGATGGCAGCAAAGCTTACGAAGTGAACGTAAAAAATAAAATAAAAATAAAAGACGTTACTATTTAGTGATTGGTCACGTTATCCTTTATTCGTTTATAATAAAAAACACTTATGTTATTAACAGAATCTTCCGTCGGTTCTTGGTAGAACAACATTATAATAATAAATGAAAAGCACCAGTTTGCTTTTGTTCTACAATATTATTTTTATTGCTAACCGGTTTTCGGCTTACAAGGCCATCTTCAGGCATTTACTGAGTATTATCACCAAAGAAGTTAAATGTTAGCAGACAACACTGGAAGAGAAGTAAAACATCTAGAGTGAAGTAGAAACATACAGTGAGTAACATCTTTGTAATGAAATAGTAAAAACTGAACAGTACATAAATAACAATGGAGTTGACAGGAAAACATTTAGCACAATATAAGAATAACATGCCTACATAACGGTATCTATTGATAAACAAAACTATTGAAATAAGATAAACTTAGTACTAGGCAAGGCTGCATCAAGAGGTATGAAACATGGAGAGTGATACACAACCAATTAAAAAAGAAGAGACAGTTGTCAATGTAAATGCAGAATACACGAAGAACTTAAGCTATATCAATACGATAAACAGAAATTAATAAATGCAGGAAAATTGAGGTGTTTGAGGGAACCTACAGTTTGAGAGTGTGGTGGTACTGCATTTTAACATTAACTTTATAATCAAAGCAGTGGCTGTATACCAGTTTACATTAAATAAATGAGCAAAGTAAAATATGAACAGTATTTGATGAGACAACTACAAGGGGAGTTAAACATGGACAGTAATACAAGTACAAGTTAAAAGCAAACCCTTAACTATTGAAACTACAGCATATGTGGAATACAAAGACAACTGCAACAAATAAAACAACTTAATGACTACAGGAAAATGGGAATATGTAGGAAGAGAGGGTGTGGGAAGTAATGAACAACAAAGATGATTATATGAAGTTTAGGAGAGGGGAAGTGTTGAGTTGTGTCTGGTCATTTAGGATGAGATCTGGACTGTGAGCAAGATGTTTGTTAATTTCCAGGGCTTCCAGCAGGTTGAGTTTATGGCCTTTGTTTGCTAAGTGAAGTACATGGGACACTGGCTGGTAGTTGTGACCCTCACTCAGTACATGCTCAGCAAATGCAGAGTCTGAATTCTGCAACCTCCAGCTGCGTTCATGTTCAGCCAGCCTATTTGATATGTCTCTGCCTGACTGACCAATGTAAAATTTGTCACAATCAGAACAGGTGATTTTGTATACCCCACTGTTGGCTAATAACTGGATCTTATCTTTGCTATTAAAAACACACTGGGCTGTAGTGTTCCTGACATAGTAGGAAACCCTATACTTGCAGGATTTCAGTGCTTTGGCTATAGTCTGTGATACCTTACGTAGAAATGGTAGAATACACCATTTCTTGCAGACAGTGGATGGGGAAGCAGGTGGGGCATAGAGGAGGGGTATAATTTTCCGTTTTTGTTTCCTGTGCAAGATGTGGTCAATAAGAACTGGATTGTAGCCATTGGCTGAGGCAATAAATTTTATTGTATCTAACTCTGCTTTAAAATCATCTCTGGACATGGGGATGGATATGAGACGGTGTTCCATTGAGTGGAAAGCTGCATGTTTGTGAGCTATGGGGTGTTGTGAGCAAGAAGGTATTACTGTGTCTGTAGTTGTTGTTTTTCTGTAAATTTTGAAACAATGTGTGTGTGTACTGATGTCAATGGTGAGATCTAAGAAGTTTATGGATTTGTTGCCAATTTCCATAGTGAACTGGATATTTTTATGTTGACCGTTTAGGTTTTTCAAGAATGTGTTGAGTTGTCTTGTAGTACCAGTCCACATACACAGGACATCATCTACATATCTAAACCAGTATTTGATGTTTGCACTCAAAGGTTCTGTTTTTAGAAAATTTTGTTCAAAATGGTCCATAAATATTTCAGCCAACAGTGGACTAAGAGGGGAACCCATAGCTAAGCCATCTAATTGTTTATAAAGAGTGCCTTGGAACTGGAAATAGTTCTGTGCAAGGCAGGTCTGTGTGGCAAGTCTCAAGTCATTCAATTCCACAGGATTGACATTAGACTTGTGCATCAGCTCTGTCAGAATGTCTATACATTCTACTACTGGTATGTTAGAAAACAAACTGCTGACATCAAAGGATACTAATTTATCACTGTGTGAGACAGATATACCTTTTAACTTGTTTACTAGGTCCACAGAGTTTGAAATACCATGCTTTGGTTTAAATTTAGTCTTGCTCTTCATTAGGACATCAAGTTTACTGGCTAGTTTGTAAGATGGAGCAGTGAATGATGATACAACTGGACGAATAGGAATATCTTGTTTATGCAGTTTAGGAAGGCCGTACATTCTAGGAGGCATTGGGTTCATGTTAGTTAACAGTTTTACTTCAAATTCAGAGAATATGCTTTTGCATGAAATGATTGCATATTTAACATCCTCTTTGAACAATTTAGTAGGGTCTTTAGGGCAGACTTGGAAGCCTGTGGTATTCAGAAAATCATTAACTTTATCCACATAATCACATTTGTTCAAAAGCACAATGCTGTTGCCTTTATCAGATTTTGTGGCAACGATACCTTGGTGTTGTAATTTCTGTTTTAAGGACTTGAGGGTGTGAAAGTCAATAGACCGTGGGATGTTACACACGAATTTGGTTTCGTTCTTTAGTGCATTGGCAACTATATATTTTGCAGTGGTGTCTTTCGTTAAGGCATATTCAATATCAACTTTCATAACATCCAGTTCTCGATCGAAAACATCGAACTCACACGGGTGTAACTTAGATGTGATTGCCATATGTACCACTTTTAGATGTGTACACACGTTGTCACGAACACAATACCATTTCTTCATTTCATCCTTTATCCACGTGTATCTTGCGACGTCAACGGCTTTGTTTGCTGCTGCACATTTTTGAAAAACCTAAACGGTCAACATAAAAATATCCAGTTCACTATGGAAATTGGCAACAAATCCATAAACTTCTTAGATCTCACCATTGACATCAGTACACACACACACATTGTTTCAAAATTTACAGAAAAACAACAACTACAGGCACAGTAATACCTTCTTGCTCACAACACCCCATAGCTCACAAACATGCAGCTTTCCACTCAATGGTACACCGTCTCATATCCATCCCCATGTCCAGAGATGATTTTAAAGCAGAGTTAGATACAATAAAATTTATTGCCTCAGCCAATGGCTACAATCCAGTTCTTATTGACCACATCTTGCACAGGAAACAAAAACGGAAAATTATACCCCTCCTCTATGCCCCACCTGCTTCCCCATCCACTGTCTGCAAGAAATGGTGTATTCTACCATTTCTACGTAAGGTATCACAGACTATAGCCAAAGCACTGAAATCCTGCAAGTATAGGGTTTCCTACTATGTCAGGAACACTACAGCCCAGTGTGTTTTTAATAGCAAAGATAAGATCCAGTTATTAGCCAACAGTGGGGTATACAAAATCACCTGTTCTGATTGTGACAAATTTTACATTGGTCAGTCAGGCAGAGACATATCAACTAGGCTGGCTGAACATGAACGCAGCTGGAGGTTGCAGAATTCAGACTCTGCATTTGCTGAGCATGTACTGAGTGAGGGTCACAACTACCAGCCAGTGTCCCATGTACTTCACTTAGCAAACAAAGGCCATAAACTCAACCTGCTGGAAGCCCTGGAAATTAACAAACATCTTGCTCACAGTCCAGATCTCATCCTAAATGACCAGACACAACTCAACACTTCCCCTCTCCTAAACTTCATATAATCATCTTTGTTGTTCATTACTTCCCACACCCTCTCTTCCTACATATTCCCATTTTCCTGTAGTCATTAAGTTGTTTTATTTGTTGCAGTTGTCTTTGTATTCCACATATGCTGTAGTTTCAATAGTTAAGGGTTTGCTTTTAACTTGTACTTGTATTACTGTCCATGTTTAACTCCCCTTGTAGTTGTCTCATCAAATAGTGTTCATATTTTACTTTGCTCATTTATTTAATGTAAACTGGTATACAGCCACAGCTTTGATTATAAAGTTAATGTTAAAATGCAGTACCACCACACTCTCAAACTGTAGGTTCCCTCAAACACCTCAATTTTCCTGCATTTATTAATTTCTGTTTATCGTATTGATATAGCTTAAGTTCTTCGTGTATTCTGTATTTACATTGACAACTGTCTCTTCTTTTTTAATTGGTTGTGTATCACTCTCCATGTTTCATACCTCTTGATGCAGCCTTGCCTAGTACTAAGTTTATCTTATTTCAATAGTTTTGTTTATCAATAGATACCGTTATGTAGGCATGTTATTCTTATATTGTGCTAAATGTTTTCCTGTCAACTCCATTGTTATTTATGTACTGTTCAGTTTTTACTATTTCATTGCAAAGATGTTACTCACTGTATGTTTCTACTTCACTCTAGATGTTTTACTTCTCTTCCAGTGTTGTCTGCTAACATTTAACTTCTTTGGTGATAATACTCAGTAAATGCCTGAAGATGGCCTTGTAAGCCGAAAACCGGTTAGCAATAAAAATAATATTGTAGAACAAAAGCAAACTGGTGCATTTCATTTATTATCACTTATGTTGACAACGCAATAGGAATCTTGCGTACCGCCAGGCCCACAACAGGATTAAAAGAATTACTTCCCGTGTGGAAAGGCCTGGGAGGGGGGGGAGCGGAGGCAAATCGGAAAGCTAGTTTTACCAACTGTGACTTTTTTTCACGTATTACAATGTAAATACAGATTCGAAAATCCTTTTCATAGGTCAGACAGACGGACAAGAACTGAATTGCTGTTTTCATTCATCTTAAATGATCCACAGAAGTGTTGACAGCTCAAATTTCCGCAAAACTACTGGATAAATATTTCTTTAATTTACAGCAGTGTCATTGCAGCGTTCAGTAGAAAAGTAGATTCCCCGAACAATTCGAAGAAACTATCAGAAGATTGCGAAGTAAGGTCAATTCGGGGAAGGGATTCAGCGAAAATTTAAATTATAACGTCTGCGTTCGCATTAACATGTTGGATAATGGACAGCTGTGCCAGTCTACTGAGCCTGCCTTCTTCCTTTTGTCGAGTGCAAGTAATTCTTCAATCGCCTCAGGCAGTTAAAACTTTTCTCACAACTACCGGTTGATACAGGAACGGACTAAATATTTGAAGCAGTGATGTGTTCGAATGTTTTCTACGTGAAAGGCACTTATTTACTTGACACAGGTTTTCGAACAAAGATAACAACGTTGAGTCTATTCTCTTCGGTTCCGAAGTGGCCCATATTATTCCTTGCACTGCAAAGTAGAGCACTGATACTGGAGGCAAAGGAACCTAATTAACTCAACCCTATCCTTGGAAGGTCTGTTTTGAGCTACACAGAAATCTTTACGCAAACAAAGATTTAGTAATGTTATGAAACTGTTCACCATCTACTTTTCTTTACAGGAGTTGAAGCCCCGTATAGTTTCGTGAATTTTCCTCTGCTCTTTTTCACCAACTTCTTTGCTCCTGAAACTCCTTTCACTTGACTTTAAATCATTATCAAGAATGAACAACACGAAGAAAGCATTTTGTTACTAGTATCTAGTATAAGCCCAAACATGTCGGGGGCGGGAGTGACACCTGCTCCTCGAGTCAACCCCCCTCCCCCCCTGCCTCCCGCCCTCCCGTGCGTGCGGGCCTCCTAACTGCTTCACCCCTTTAATTTAGACAGACTCTTGATAACCTTAGGTTGTTCTAACCGCTAAATGCCCCATTGAAATGCTTTCTTGATTGTTGCCGCAACTCAAGAATAGAAGATAATCTACATCTACATGTACGTCATTACTCTGCTATTCACAATAAAGTGCCTGGCAGAGGGTTCAATGAACCACCTTATGCTGTCTCTCTACCGTTCCACTCTCGAACGCCACGCGGTGAAAACGAGCATTTAAATTTTTCCATGCGAGCCCTGATTTCTCTTATTTTATCGTGATGATCATTTCTCCCTATGTAGGTGGGTGCCAACAGAACGTTTCCGCAATCGGAGGAGAAAACTGGTGATTGAAATTTCATGAGAAGATCCCGTCGCAACGAAAAACGCCTTTGTTTTAATGATTGCCACTCCAATTGATGTATCATTTCTGTGGCACTATCTCCCCTATTTCGCGATAATACAAAACGAACTGCCCTTCTCTGTACTTTTTCGATGTCATCCGTCAGTCGCACCTGATGCGGATCCCACACCGCACAGCAGTGCTCCACAATAGGGCGGAGAAGCGTGGTGTAAGCAGTCTCTTTAGTAGACCTGTTGCACCCTTTAAGTGTTCTGCCAGTGAATCGTACTCTTTGGTTTGCTCTACCCACAATATTATCTATGTGATCGTTATAATTTACGTTATTTGTAATTGTAATCCGTAAGTATTTAGTTGAATTTACAACCCTCAGATTTGTGTGACTTATGGCGTAATCGAAATTTAGATGATTTATTTTAGTACTCATGTCAATAACTTCGCACTTTTCTTTATTCAGGGTCAAATTACACTTTAAGCACCATACAGATATTTTATCTAAATCATTTTGCAAGTCGTTTTGATCATCTGATGACCTTACATGACGGTAAATGACAGAATCATCTGCATACAATCTAAGACGGCTACTCAGATTGTCTCCTATGTCGTTAATATAGATCAGGAACAATAGAGGGCCTATAACACTTCCTTGGGGGACGCCGAATATTACTTCTGTTTTGCCGGCCTGGATGGCCGAGCGGTTCTAGGCGCTACAGTCTGGAACCGCGCGACCGCTACTGTCGCAGGTTCGAATCCTGCCTCGGGCGTGGATGTGTGTGATGTCCTTAGGTTAGTTACATTTCAGTAATTCTAAGTTCTAGGGGACTGATGACCTCAGAAGTTAAGTCCCATTGTGCTCAGAGCCATTTGAACCAACTTGTGTTTAACTCGATGACTTTCCGTCTTTTACTACGAACTGTGACCTTTCTGACGGGAAATCACGAATCCAGTCGCACAACTGTGGCGATACTCCGTAGGCACGCAGTTTGATTAGAAGACGCTGTGATCTCAGAAGTCCCATAGTGCTCAGAGCCATTTGAACCAACTTCTGTTTTACTCGATGACTTTCCGTCTGTTACTACGAACTGTGACCTTTCTGACAGGAAATCACGAATCCAGTCGCACAGCTGTGGCGATACTCCGCAGGCACGCAGTTTGATTAGAAGACGTTTGTGAGGAACGGTGTCGAAAGCCTTCTGGAAGTCTAAACTGTGGAATCACTTATTCCCAGTTGGCTATGTAATTTTTTGGATAGAGGAAGGTCGACAGACTAGATATACATGCTACGCCTTGTTGATAGCTGGGAGCAGGATTTATTGTCCCATTAAACCAGTTGGGCGACCAGTCGCCTATGGTTATATGGCTGGTCCTTTTTTTATCACAGAAAGTACTTTTAAAATATACCTAACCAGGTTTGCAGGGCTTTTGGCCATCGTGAGTGGCCGCAAGATAGGTAACTTCCGGCCACTCTAGATATTGGTCGTTCCTGCCAAGTGGAGGAGGACCAGTGTGTCGATTTTTGCTCTTATTTACTATTGGATATTAACAGATTGTGACAACGGCCTTGCCGCAGTGGATACACCGGTTCCCGTGGCATTAACGGAGTTAAGCGCTGCCGGGCGTGGCCGGCACTTGAATGGGTGACCATCCAGCCGCCATGCGCTGTTGCCATTTTTCGGGGTGCACTCAGCCTCGTGATGCCAACTGAGGAGCTACTCGACCGACTAGTAGGGGCTCCGGTCAAAGAAAAACCAACATTAACGACCAGGAGAGCAGTGTGCTGACCACACGCCCCTCCTATCCGCATCCTCAACTGAGAACGACACGGCGGTCGGATGGTCCCGATGGGCAACCTGTGGCCTGCAGACGGAGTGCTTAATTAACAAATTGGTTTGACATAGGTTTTACAGATTATTAACATAGCACAGGCAGCAGGAGAGCGTGGTGCGCGCTTACCTGCTCGTGGCTTGCAGCAGCAGCAACAGCAGCAACACGAGCAGCAGCCGCCGCCACCGCCGCCGCCGTCCTCCTTGCTGCCGGCACCATCTCCGCCCCCGGCTGCTGCCTCCGCGTCGGGCACGCCGTGGCCCTTCTTGAGCACGGCGGAGGCGGGCGCGTCCCCGTCCATGTTGACGACGACGACCGCGGCGCGCGGCCGGCCTGCCACCGCCGCCGCCGCCAGGAAGCCGTCGTCGTCGTCGTCATCCTGGCCGCCGCCGCCGCCCCCGTAGCCCGCGCCGTGCTGCGAGTACCAGCCGGGCAGCCGGCCGCGGCCGCGCGCCTCCGACACCGTAGTCGCCACGGCGATCACCACCAGCCGCCTCCGGGCGCTGACTCCCTACTTGTCACCGCCTGCCAAGTGTCAGTCTCCACCGCGTTCATCGAGACGAGTCCAGACAGGCTGTCACTTGCAGGGGTCACACCGCGAATGTATATCCACAAGGAAACCACCCTTTCGCTTGAAATCTGCCACTCGTATTTACTGTGCGTCATATTACTAAACTGCGCGATCACATTTGTCTCATCACAGAAGGTCCAGCCTCCTGCAGGTCTCCTGAAATGTTATAGAACGTTCGTATAGCCAATCGGTTTGCGTCACGTGCGAGATGTGCTTCGTGAAATGCAGTCGTTCCTCTCGTAAAACTCCTACCGTGTCACATCGATTCAGTTAGCCTTCCCTCCTGTTTCGCACACCACATGCTTTGCCATATATGCTGTTAGGCTCTATTGTTTGGCTACACTTCACTGACAAGTACTGGAGGCAAAGGGTCCATTACTATGCACGTACCACTACAGACGTGACTGAAACTGCACACGACTGAGATTGCTTGGAGGAACATCAAGATAAAACATTCATCTACATTACAGTGTATAATTTTGGACAAATTTACACGTTTTCTAACCTGGAATTCCCATGACAACCCTACTCAAAATAATACTGTATTCTGTTATCGCAGCGGAGTAACTAGAAGATTTAGTTTCAAATATATAACTTTCCGTAGGCTGTGCCTTTTAATTTGCGACCTGTCAACATCTCCAATATAAAGCCTTTATTTCTTTACTAATAACGGATCCCCTATAGCCGAGTATATCTAAGTGGAACTTAATCATGAAATGCTCACTTTCATCAAATCCAGTACTCCGTACAATTCAAATGAAAATTGAAAATCGTAAACGGATCGGCCGTTTCCTTAACTGACGAGTTCTTTACATATTTTCTCCTCGAACTTTGAGATAATTTATTGAAATAATTTTCACTTAAATATTAAATAGAATAAAAATTTAAAATATTTTATTGGAAGTTCTTTTTTCAAACTCCCGGCACTGAACACTTCAAAAATCTAAACTGATACATCTTCCATTATCTACGATATCCCTGGCTGCCAGTTTCTTAATAATTAACTGGAATGTTGACGCAGTCACTGCACAAAATCACTTTTTTGTTGGTTGTCCATTGTGAAAAACGTAAGAAAATTAGATCTCTTGATACACATGTTACGGAAGCTCATTTGCATTAGTTTGGCAAAATAAAATAATTTTGTGACGAAGAGACCATGCTGAGACACCAGTCACCGCCTAATACAGTTTTATGAATTCACTCGAATCGCTGTTCTTGACACGAACAGCACTTCAAGTTGGTTTCACATACAATACTGTAATGAATGTCCTGCTTCCGATTAAAGCACTCAGCTAGAGAATAGGTGTATACAGAGAACATTTCCCAGTCCATCTTCGTCGGCACAATTGAAACTACTGCACTGTCCGATGCTAATCGCTATTTGCTCCAGGAAGAGCTATGTGAAGAATAGCGATGATCTTTACCATCGTCATGTTATTTTCTTAGAGCGCAAGCTACTGGTCGCTTCCGATCCGCTGAATTCGTGGGCAGTGCTGGATAAACCGATCTCCGGAACCTGGAACACATAAAAATAAAAAGGAAGTTTAGTCACATGTGTGGAGGAGACTGAATTAGCGTTTTTTACCTCCTTCTGCCGTGACTGTCCCAGGTTTCTGGAAAGAGCCCACATATTCAGACACTCAGAGAAGTGAATAATGCACTTTAAACGGCTTCCGGCTTTTGAGTGAGAGCAGATTCGGCTGAGCGGTTGCCTGCATCTCGGCTGCAGTTACGGCACAAGCAGTAAAGGCACAAGCGGCGAGCGACATTAAAGCAGACGCCCGCATCGGTAACAGGCGCACTAACGCCGTTACGAATCGCCTGTGAAGTTATAGTCGAATGAAGCTGACTTAACCGCAGTCTTGCAAATGTAGGATAAAAAATGGTTCAATTGGCTCTGAGCACTGTGGGACTTAACAGCTGAGGTCATCAGTCCCCTAGAACTTAGAACTACTTAAACCTAACTAACCTAAGGACATCACACACATCGATGCCCGAGGCAGGATTCGGACCTGTGAGCTTAGCAGTCACGCAGTTCCGGACTGAAGCGCCTAGAACCGCTCGGCCACAGCAGTGTTAACTGGCAATATGCGCGGAAGAAGTTTGACGAAGAGCAAAATGGTATTGTGATATGTTAGACACTAACACAAGCGGCGGTCAGTGTACACCAAGACTTCTTGTTGCTTAACATGTCTGATACTGCACTATCCCCCGTTGTTGTACTACGGATATATTACTGATACCTCAGTACGTCAGTTCTTGCTGAAAATTATGTGGCTGCAGGGTAGATATTTGCCTTTCTTCCTAAATACTTCCACCGAGTGTGGCGGCACTGTGGTAAGACTCTCGTTCGGGAGGAGGTCGGTTAAACTCCCCGTTCACCAAATTCAGGTTTTTGTGACATCCTTAAATCGCTTAAGGCGAATTCCAAGACTCTTCCTTCGAAAAGGACAAGTCCGAAACATTTCCCCATCGTTCCCCAATCGGCGTTAATGCTCCGTCTCTAATGGCCCGAATATTCTTCTCTTCCTTCCAAAAATATTTAATAAACAAGAAGAAGATTCAAGACAATGAACATTACACAGGCGAGAAAGTTACTGTTGAAATAATACGCGTAAGATTTATGGCTACCGACTTAAAGAAACAATTATTACTCGTATCTTACTGAGGGGGCTGCACCTTTTAATGATGTTTTGAAATTCTGGGAACGTATGTACAACTGTGATAGTCACATTTGCTCCAGCTACAATTGGTTCTACTTCAGTGACTCCCCTGCGAGATGATTTCTCACGTCATCGAATATTTAAACTGCCACAGCGTTGCTTGATAAAAGACTTCACCATTTCATGGCGTCAGAGGGTCATCTGATCATATGAAGATGAGCTTAGAGAGGTATGAGGCGAAGGTCATCTCGTTCCGGAAAAGTACCTGTCTGTCTCCGCCACATATTAAGGGAAAAAGAAAATGAAATTTCCTGTTAACTGATTCTTCCGTCGCTTCTTGGTAGAACAATTTCATAATTATAAACAAAAAGATGTATGACATACACAATGTTGCGCTTTCCATTTATGGAAATGAAACTTCTTGGAAACTTAAAACTATATCTGTCCAGAATCTGAACCGAAACTTTACCTTTCGCTAGCAATAATTTTACCGACTGACGACGAAAACGTCGAACGTGTGTATCCTCTTGTGAGAACATACCGACGTTATTGTATATCAAATTTTCACCGAGGATTTGGACATACGAAAGGTTTGTGCCAAAAGGTGCTGAAGAACCTTACAACTGAGCAGAAGGACAATCAAAGAAAAGCGTGCTTTGAGCTTCTTGAGAGGATTGCCAATTAACACAAATGGTTCATTCGTGTGATCACAGGTGAAGAAGCCCAGAATTTTTTACTGTGATCCTGAGACAAAGCTTCGAACTGAGGAGTGGCTCACTGACGTCTCCTCGACCTAAAAAAGCTCGAATGAGCGAATAAAATATAAAAACAATGCTGATTTGCTTTTCTTACAATAGGCGTATCATGCGTAAAGAATTTGTTCGTCCAGGACAAAGAGCCAGCCAAATGCTTTACAAATATGTCCTTAAAAGGCTCATGAAAAGGGTGAATCGGATGACAGCTGACATTGCAGACAAGAGGATACATCATGAGAAAGTCCGATGTCACACGGTCACTTCCATCACGAAACTGTTTGAGAATTGTTACGCATTTTTACACGAAAATGCATGTGAAACAGCGCCAGTAAACAATTTCTGTCTGTTCACTTGTGCCTCTTTGTTCGTTTGTGAATTTTCGGGATCTGGATTCGCGCGCACTAAAATTTGTATTTATGCGCCTTAAGCAACACTGTAGCCTGGAACTTGGAAGACCCACGGATTAGTGCATTAACTCTGGTAGTAGGCAGTATGGAACTGCCAGCATTGTCACTCATATTACTGTGGTATAGTTAGGTACTTTATACAAAGAGTGTAGTTTACTTATTTTATTATGTCATGGCTGCTAGGAAAAGAAAGAAATTTTATGATGTGGTAATGTTAGACAATTCACAGGTGTCATATTAAGACGGTACAAATAAGCTCGTTTCCAGGTTAGAGACCTGTTTCAGATAAGAGACATAATTGCCACTAATGGCAAAAAATCTAATAACAACGCCGAGGTGGCTTTCAGACGTCGCGTGCTGACTGTGACCGACAAGGGCAAATACGCATATTATTATATTCGAATCAGCGACCATCATTCTAAAAGATAAATTAATTCTTTGGAAGATCTTCGGACGAGTCAGGAGAAAGCAACGCTGTGGGAAAAACTCGCCCAACAGCCTCCGAAAAATCTGTATATAAGACGCAAGTGCAGAAAACCGAATCAGTCGCCCAGTTGCTGCAGCGCCAAAGTACGCAGTTCGTCGCCGTACCGTCCGGAGCAGTACCACAGACGAGCTTCGAAGTCACTACCGATTGACACATTGATGATGCCGCAGCAATGCCCCGAGAAAGCTATTCAAAGTCGAGGAAGGGCAACTGTGTTTCAGATAAATGTTCAGCAACAGTTACTACCTTGGGTTTTCTGCCTGTTAGGGAAGAACGAGCTCTACAGTGTTAGTCTGTAGTCGCGACGAGTAGTAGTTGATATTTTCTGTTAGTCAGAATGTAGGGAGGAACAAGTGCTTGCCTCAAGTTGTGATTAAGACATCTGAGTGCGTGTTGTCGGGACGAGTTGCAGGCAGATCTCTCGTGTCTGAAAGCGAAACAGGAACCAGGAGCTGCTTGAAATACTACAATACAGAGTGCTAGGGCGTACTCGTTGATTCGCAAGGATACACGGTCTTCACTCCAGGATCAACTGTGCTGAACACTCTAGGAAACGCTCTCCCTCTCACTCTTTTAAAACTTTCTTAGTGGACCTCACTTCACGATAAACACATTGTCGTCAACGTCCGAATTGCGGTAGCAGGCCGCACCTTTAGCCAATCTGGTGGTAGGACATGTGCTGGGACCTGTCACGTCATGTGTAAAAGAAAGCAACTGTTTATGCTCAGCAGTTCTTTTTATTTCTGTTACTCGCATGTGTGTATTCATTTCCTACAGACAATGTGTTATTATATCGTAGGTCTGCTACGAAAAGTGGATTTTAGAATAGTACGTGTGAGGACAGGATTCTGAGGTCAAGTCTCTCGCACCTCAGATGCCTTGCGATCGCTCTGGCTGCCTGACGATCCTACGCTTTGCGAAATGCTTGGTCCACAAGGTTGCCCATAAGGCAGCAAACAGGAAGCTTTGTCCATTACCAACAGTATACTTTACTCATTCTAAAGTACTCATCTTCTGGAACTGCAGCCGATCTTCCTGTTTGTAGAGAAGAGAGGTTTCTGGTTATTCGAAGATTTGATGTTCGGACACGTTAGTGCAGTGGCATTAAGATTAAGATGAATGTTTAGATGAATGCGAAATTGTGCAGGAAGCTTCGCATGCAGTGAATGGAGCCAGGTGTAAGTTACACCTCATTTTTTTAAACGTCAATGATGCCATATGCAAGGGTTCTGAAGAAAGATTCTGGCACTGCCTATACATGTTAAGAGGCTGCCATCACTAGCATGGTGGTAACACAGTTCTTAATTTGTAACGATCATTCTGTAGTAGAGAGGGCGATTTGATTATGCCATCAATAGAGTGGTAGCGGCAAGGAGTTGTAAAAGTGAACACCAGCGTATTACTCATTTTCTTAATTTTCTAAAGACATGAATGTTGTTCCATGAGGTTACCAAACCATTTCAGTTAAGGGTAAGAGGCGAGAGTACGGGGTTGAAAATACATCCGTTCGTTAAACTCATCAAGTCTCTTTGGATGTTGCTCGCCTCTTGTCTCCAAGTACAGATACGTACCATCTGCACAAGACGAAGTGCAAAATTTACTGAACTGAGTTGTTTAAGAAGCTCAAAAAAATACTTTCACAGTTTCATTTCTCATTCATGTAAACAGTGCAAAAAATACTCAACTTTTTTTTTCTTAACCTGTCTTAGGTTATGAAGTTCTTTCGTGAAAATACGGTCTCAGAGTAGAACGCGATCTATACCCACAAGAAATGGGAGGATTAATTGCTAATATTTGGGATAACTCATCAGAACAGGAAATTGTAAAAAAATCACGGATCTTACAACAGCTACTCAAGGTATTTGTATACATCTACATTCAGAAACTATAGATCTTAGTATCAGATATCGTTAGTGTGGGAGAATGATAGCTTAAAAGTGAGGCGGAACTCTCCTTTTAGTGAAAGGTGCTAAAGAAAGTCACATGTCTTAACAACTCCTTACCTCAGTTCAACTCAAAGCCTCAAACTGCTTCCCTTTGACTACACTTCTGAGTTTCACAGACGCTCCTTCGTATCAAACCGGTCGAGTATTCCTGAGACAAAAGATGTATTGACAGCCGAACGATTGATTCCGCAATGAAGTTCCTCTCCTCTTTAAGGACGCATATCACCATTGTATTTACAAGTGATGTCAGTTACTGCTTCAAACGCAGACTACGTATTTACTGAATTTTTCGGCGTTGGGAACTTGTTTCCTTGGCTTTCATTCTTATCTGGCAAAGATCTTTATTCCGTTGTCATAAATACACTACTGGTCACTAAATTGATACACCACGAAGATGACGTGCTACAGACGCGAAATTTAACCGACAGGAAGAAGATGCTGTGATATGCAAATGATTAGCTTTTTAGAGCATTTACACAAGGTTGGAGCCGGTGGCGACACGTACAACGTGCTGACATGAGGAAAGTTTCCAACCGATTTCTCATACACAAATAGCAGTTGACCGGCGTTGTCTGGTTAAACGTCGTTGTGATGCCTCGTGTAAGGAAGAGAAATGTGTACCATCATGTTTCCGAATTTGATAAACGCCGGATTGTAGCCTATCGCGATTGCGGTTTACTGTATCGCGACATTGCTGCTCGCGTTGGTCGAGATCCAATGACTGTTAGCAGAATATGGAATCGGTGGGTGTAGAAGAGTAATACGGAACGCCGTGCTGGATCCCAACGGCCTCGTACCATTAGCAGTCGAGATGACAGGCATCCTATCCGCATGGCTGTAACGGATCGTGCAGCCACGTCTCGATCCCTGAGTCAACAGATGGGGACGTTTGCAAGACAACAACCATCTGCACGAACAGTTCGCTGACGTTGGCAGCAGCATGGACTATCAGTTCGGAGACCATGGCTGCGGTTACCCTTGACGCTGCATCACAGACAGGAGCTCCTGCGATGGTGTACTCAACGACGAACCTGGGTGCACGAATGGCAAAACGCCATTTTTTTCGGATGTATTACAGCATCATGATGGTCGCATCCGAGTGAGCGCACATTGGAAGCGTGTATTCGTCATTGCCATACTGGCGTATCACCCGGCGTGATGGTATGGGGTGCCATTGGTTACACGTCTCGGCCACCTCTTGTTCGTATTGACGGCACTTTGAACAGTGGGCGGTACATTTCAGATGTGTTACGACCCGTGGCTCTACCCTTCATTTGATCCCTGCGAAACCCTACATTTAAGCAGGATAATGCACGGCAGCATGTTGCAGGTACTGTACAGGCCTTTCTGGATACAGAAAATGTTCGACTGCTGCCCGGGTCAGCACATTCTCCATATCTCTCACCAATTGAAAACGTCTTGTCAATGGTGGCCTAGCAACTGGCTCGTCACAATACGCCACTCACTACTCTTGATGAACTGTGGTATCGTGTTGAAGCAGCGTGGGCAGCTGTACCTGTACACGCCATCCAAGCTCTGTTTGACTCAATGCCCAGGCGTATCAAGGCCGTTATTACGGCCAGAGGTGGTTGTTCTGGGTACTGATTTCTCAGGATCTATGCACACAAATTGCGTGAAAATGTAATCACATGTCAGTTCTAGTATAATATATTTGTCCAATGAATACCTATTTATCATCTGCATTTCTTCTTGGTGTAGCAATTTTAATGACCAGTAGTGTACTTACCATCACAGAATGAGACATCTCTGAGTCTTACTCCACTTATTTTTCGCATAGTACGCATTCCACCTAAAGCTTTTACTAGTCAGTCATTTCAAATTGCTTGAAACTTCGTGGAAGGTTAAAACTGTATGCTGGATCGACTGAAGAACCCTAGAACGTTGCCTTTCAGAAGCAAATGACCTACTGCCTGAGTTAGCCAGGCATGACGCACGACTCATTCTCACAGCTTTACGTCGACCAGTAGCTCTCTCCTGCTTTTTAGACTTCACAGAAGCTCTCCTGCATACCTTGCTTAGGTTTCGAGCTCGAGTCTTGGTTCGGTACACGGTTTTACTTTGGTAGGAAGTTAGAAATCAGCACGCACTCCGCTGCAGAGCGAAAATTCATTTTTGATTAATTTATGTTTGATAGTTACATTACAGGCGGCACACGCCAGTAGGGTTGCCTATATTGTTCGGGTCACTGCTATACAATTCCTACCTCTTGTAATATCCGAGATTTAGTTTGGTCAGCGTGAACTACATATTGTTTGTTGCCATGTCAGCTACAGTTGTGTGTGTCGGGGAACAGATTGACTAAGGACTACACTGCTTTTGCTGCAGTTTTCATCTACAGTTTTTGTACGTGGCGGAGAGAATTACTGTTATAAGTTAATGGCAACATAACACTTCCTTTATGGATGAATGTACAGGAAATAACCTTAGTTTTCAAATAGTCAGCAATCTGTACTGGTTGTGATTCATTTGTAGGAAACTGACAAAGAGAAAATGGCGACATTGTAAACAATGTACCGCTATAAGTTTCCGGTATTTTATAGGTACAATGTAAGAAACTTGTTGCTATAATGATTTTTAAAACATTCACTTAGTATTATTAACGAAAAATAATGTCAATGAATGTTGTGGTGAATTTTCTACCGCGTTCTCCGTTCTCTACCCTTAAGTTATTAATTAAATAATTATTTTCTACTTCACTATGGCAACAGAAAGACGTTATGGAAAGTGGAACACAGATGAACAAAGTTTAGCTGTAACACTATATCTAGATGAGGATCATGGATGAAATAAATGAGCAAGAGTATAAAATGCCCCTAAGCCAAGAATTAATGGGCATACTGGAAACAGAAACAAAAATGAAAACGGGAATATAAATTTTTTGTCGCAGTAAAAGTTTTTTCCAAAACAGTTGTAAACGAATTGGAACAGCTACTTTTACATTTGACGAGATGACGAACTGACCCATGATTTCATTACAGAACAAGCCATGGCAGGCAAAAAGTGGGCTGAGGGTGTCCCTCCGAGAAATATTGCCAAAATAAAAAAATAAAAAAAAGAGAGAGGGAGAGAGAGAGAGAGAGAGAGAGAGAGAGAGAGAGAGAGAGAAGAGAAGGAACAGAGAAGAAATCTAGTACAACAGCTATGAAAACGAAGCTCCACGCACACTCTGTTAGGAAACCACCACAGAAACACATTCGTGTAAGAGAGGAATGGAATAGCAAATTGTGCAAGGAATATCGAATGAAAAAAAGATCTCATGAATGAAATACAAAACGTGGGTTAATGCAAAGTCCGCAGAGGTGCGGAAAGGAGTGAAAAGGTGATATGCTATGCCTGCAAATAGTGATGTAAGAACTAAACTGAGGGCCATTTACTCAAACTTAGTGAACTTTATAAAGGTGCTACAATTTATCGCCCACTGGTACAAAGTAGGAAACCAGATTCCTAATTTGTACTCCTTACAGACGTTTAGAAAATTTAGTGAGGCGTATTTATTTTTCTCAAAATTTCCATTCCTTAAATCAGCTACCAAGAACAACATAGTGCAGGTGAAGATGGCTTTGTTTAAATAATTTGGCAAGTTACTATTTCTGCTATAAAAATAAAAAGTTGGTTTGGACAACTGTCCCGTATTAAAGTAGTCGCCTATTTGTTTTAGTTCTCGGTTATGCATCTCTTGAATATCGCCAGTATTAAAACATTTTTGAAATAGTCCAGGGTGTACTGCTCTGTCTTAATGTAAAACACTTGAAACATTAAAATAACTGACATTTCGGCCATTATGCAGAGAGCTTCCTCAGATGGTAGAAGGCGTCGCCACAGCCAAGACATCGATTGCTTTAGTGTTTTAAATAATTTTTGGTTTGACACATCGTGCCATTCAGAAGAAATTCACTGAAATCGACGCTGGCTGTGGATGCCTAACGAGTTATGATATTAAAACTGCCAGTCTGTTACAAACGTGACAGTATTTTTGTGTACGTGACAGTATTTTGTGTACGCTGAGTACAGGAAGGCGAATTATTATTTTTTTCGGAACAATAAAGCACTAAAACTAGTATAAGCCGCATAGTTAAGAGTAAATTATATATAAAATTACTGACTTTATAAAATATAGCTGCACCACTTGACATAGATGTGTTGGGGCGTATTATAAATCCTGACGCATCTCTTCCTGAAGGCGAAGCTTTGATTACGAAACGGGTTGCCATTAGGTAATGGATCCGCAGCAAAGATTGATTGATTGATCTTCCTGACAGGATATCTCTGCTAATGAGAGGAAGTTTTAATCCAGAACGCAACAGTGATAGATCATAATCTTTCATTATCCAGTAATTTTACAAATTAGTGTGTTCACCTCCTGTAAATCGACTGAGAAAATGAACATCTCCGGAAATTTCATTGTTGTAGAGCCCTGTCAGATTTAAAACGTATTAGTTGACTGAGCGATGCATTACTCGTATATTCTCCTTGAGTGCGATATCTAAATTGTATTAATTTTGTTTTGTGATATATGTTGTGTGTAATACTTTCAGTTAAAGTGCTTGACTATGTAAATAATCTACTGTGATATTTGCGGATACAGTTTTTGCTTTTTTTTGTTAAGCCTCGTCATTATTAATACATATCGGTGAATAATTTAGTTTCTTAAAACCTTTTTAACCACGATTTTTTTACTTTGTAGTGGTTTCCTATGTACAGCTGGCTACGTCAACAATTTTAAATTTCTGCTTACAATTTATTCTTGAAACTTAGCAATTTCTTTCCGTGAGACCGTAGCATATACCTTCCCTCACTCATTTTCCATGTGGCTGCTCTTCTTGTCTACCGATGGCTATGGACTTTTTGTTATATTGTATTTTTAACAGTTTTCCATCAATGTGTAATTAATGTTTTTCTATCGGCTACTATTTCAAAGCCATCCATCTGACAAATACTTTGCACTATTTACTTCCAGTAAGTTTTTGTTCTTGGGGCTTTTAGGCAGTGCATTATGATCTACATCTATGTAGACTTCCAGAAACTACTTAACAATGCATCGTGAAGGATACTTTACACCATTGCTAGCCAAGCCCTACTCTTCTTCACTTTTTCCTTTTTTGGCCTTAGGCGAGACGGGAACTAGAGGTATTAGAATCGGGCTCCAGCCTGTAGAAAATGCAGCCCTTCAAATTTGCTCAGTAGCATTTCACGAATGTTGTCTTATTTCCTGCAAGGATTCCCATCTAAGCTCACGGAGCAATTCCGTGATACTCTCATCGAAACAACCGGTTAAAAACTAGAAGCATGTCTCTCAATTCCTTCTATGTCTTACATTAATTCGATCTTGTAGGGAATCAAAAAATTCTAGTGGCCCTAAATAACGAGTCGTACAAGAGTTTTATAAGCTGTCAGCTTTATAGACATGCTCTATGGCAGAACTCTTCGAATAAACATTTGCTTACTATTGAGATTGACATTACGCGCTCGTTCCATTTCATGCAACGGTACTCGTAGATACTTAATCGAAAAGTCTGAATCAAGCATTTTACCATTATTACTATATTCGGATGCTACAGGAACGTTTCTCCTATATAACCACATTAAATTATTTACCCATATTTAAAGAACCAGACAGAAATTTCTTCCAAGTCTTCCTGAAACCGCCTGCAGTCACTCAACGACGGTCGTTCCTGTTCAGTGGTAAAGACGAACAACGTCTGGATTTTTTTTTTTTTTTAGGATTAACAGTTCCGATTTTCGCCAAAGATCATCTTTAAATCCAAATATTATTACTGTGAAGTGCAGTTCGACATTATGGCGAGGCTGTTTTTTGAACTACAGCGTCAAAGCCTGCGTGGAAATCTAGCAATATAAAATATGCCTGTTGGCGGTAGGTTATGCATAGTATAATATCAATAACGCAGAAAGTCTCTCCCTTCTGAGGTATGAACTTAGTAATTTTCAGCACTACAAATTCACAGCATAGTAATGTCAGGTATACGTTATGAAAACATATGAAAGGGCTGACTATTCCTGTTTACTGGTATGGACGTAATTTCCGTAGTACTGGAATGCTCTTATTTGGTTTGGGACACCTAAGATATAAGATATTAGAACCAGCAAATATTGTACGTTGGTGAGTAAGCCTTAAAAACAATAAAACCTTTTTTGCTGTATCACATAGGTGAGAAGAAATACGTCAAAAAACTGTATGATATTTTTTGTCTACCAACCATGGTTCGCTTATTTTGCATCATCAGTGGTCTGTAATATGAAAAACTATTTTGATAGGAGACCTGTATTGAGTCTTGACAGCTCATTTAAATTGTGTGACTTTTTATAAACATATGTTCGTCAATCTTGGCAGTTCATTTAAGTTATCTGTCTTTTTAGAAACATAGAGTTGTGTTTGTTTGCACATACATACATTTTTATGTACTTTCCATGCATTCACGCGTTCTTCTATATGTGCTAGATGCACATACTACAATTTTCCAACTAATAGAACACATTCAAACATTTCACTGCAGATAACCCATCCTGTAGCACACTGCGCATGGTCTTGCTCCCATGCTGTGCGGCTGACTGTTCTAGAGAGTAAGATTAGAGTGGGGTGTTGGGTTGGGGATCGACGGAGGGTAGGTGTTCGGGCAACGTGCTCCCATGATCCCTCAGTCAGCCCTATAGCATATGAGCAAGACCACGTGCAGTGTGGTACATGATAGGTTATGTGCAGTGTAATGTTTAACTGTGTTCACTCGATTGGAGGCTTGTAATTTGTACCTTTGATAAATACAGAAATGCCCACATATACAGAAAAAAGGCATAAAAATGAAAGCGAGTGTAAACAACCATATGTTTGCAAACAGTTACATAATTTAAATAAACTGCCAAGAATCACAACAAATATCCTATCAAAATACGTATAATTAACAAAATTTTCTTTCTATCATAGACCACTGACGACGGCTAGCATAAACAGGAGTAAAAAAAAAAAATCATACCGTTGCAACAGATGCACATTTTGCCGTATCTATATGACAGAGCACAATTGAAGTAGCAACTGGGGAAAAATGGCTACAAATATTAACAATATTAATGAAACCTTTCTTATAAATTAAGTATTACAAGTTAAAAGATAGTTTTTCCTGATGGTTCATTCATCTACTATGCAGCTAGCGCTAGAGGTTAAAGTTTGTTCCAGGTCACGTCCTCTCTTGGCTAAAGTCGTTTCCTCTTTACATATTCACTTTACAGTATGAGACCAGAGTGCAGTATGATGTAATATACGCCGAAAGACGTGTAGCACTAACGGTGTTGTGTTTCTACGCTGTCATGAGACACGGACAAGTTGACATACAAAGCAGATATGAATGCGTTTAGCATTGCGATCCATTGAGACAGAGTCTCCAGATTCAGTTACGAGTAGGAAAAAAATCGCCCTAGGCCTTTCTGTGTTGTAAACAAGTGAAACATTCGCCATTCACACTCATGAGGCCAATTGTAGAATAATGCAGCGATGCAAACGATCAAACCGACTTAGCTATTATTAGAATAACCACGAGTTAGGCATTATGTACGCTACAATGTCTAACAACCCTACCACACCAAAGGTCAAAATTTAATGATTGTAGTGTTGCTCACGCTGCTAAATACTGCATTTTCGGGCAACAATAAAGTTATTATGTGGCAGGTGTCATTAGAGCACAGTTAACAAAGTCATTTCATGTAATAATAAAAAAAACTAGGCACTCATCTTTTCGTGTTTCCCACGCTGGTCTCGTCGTAAAATCATGGCTCTATCGTCGAAAGTCTAGGTGGTGATGATTCCAAGCTCGGATGCAAAAAAGGCCTAGGTTTTATTCTGCTATATTCAAAAGTTTTGTAGATGCGCTTCACAAACCATTCTTGAAGATTAAACCTTACAAAGTTAGCACAGTATTGATGTAAAAAAAAGTAATCAGCACTCCGAATTTAAGTTACACTTCTTTTTTATTGCTTTTGTTGCGATAGCGCGTAACACACAAAACATCACTTCACAATACAAAACATACTAGAAAACATCTTCCTCACTGTTAAAGTTCACATTTTATAAACTGGCTACAATATGCGTCATTCCAACATGACGTCCAAGACTTGACTTTTTCAAGGTCCGACTCTCTAACAACTAATTAATAATCGCTTACGCACCCGAAAATCAGAGTTACAAGTACGTCAATGATCATAGTGACAAAAGAAAGAATACACATAAGAATAATATCATTGCAATATAAACATATTGATGTATCACAAATGAAATCAAATCTGAATGTTGTCTCAGAAATATGTTAAGTAGTTAACAGAAACACAGTAGAATATTACTGGTATGGAGAGGTTCAGTTGAGGTGCCGTAATGGTTGCGTAATTCAAGTACCATTACGGATGGACACTGTAAATTTCCTGTCATGCACATCGACTTACACCCCGGAATTGCTAAGCGGAGGAAACAGGGACAAGTTTGCTTTAACTGATGAAATAACTGGTAGTCGATTCTTACCACCATGTGCTCGAGTGGGCGATGTCTGTTCTTACTCTTGAATGCTCTTGTCTACGATGCAAGCGTGTTCGATCTGAAGCCCTTGATCGACTGTGGTAACTGGCCGCTACTTGGTGCGTTATCCCGTAACCGATTGTAGTACCAAAGGCATAAAGCTGCCACACCCATGTGTTTAGACATACAATACAACAGCTTGAGGCCACTTATCGAATAACAGAGATAAAGCTCTCACAACTAGAGTTCTAGAGAGGCATTAAAATAGCCTGAGACCTGACTGTAGAAGGAGTGAGATAAAGCTTGGTTCAAATGGCTCTGAGCACTATGGGACTTAACATCTATGGTCATCAGTCCCCTAGAACTTAGAACTACTTAAACCTAACTAACCTAAGGACATCACACAACACCAAGTCATCACGAGGCAGAGAAAATCCCTGACCCCGCCGGGAATCAAACCCGGGAACCCGGGCGTGGGAAGCGAGAACGCTACCGCACGACCACGAGCTGCGGACGAGATAAAGCTGCTACAACTAGAACTTCAGTACATAGTTCAATATCTAGACTCGACCACAGAATCAGGTACGCAAAGGATGATCCCCATTTAAAAAATTCAGAAAATCTATATTTTGGGCTTGAAAAATTCTCTGTGAAGTCTACTTTATTACAGTGTTCATCCACTGTCCTCCAGAAACTCCGTTATCGAGTGTCAGGGCAATTTGCGAAAAGTTTTTCTGGAAAAGATTCACAGCGGGGGAAAAGTAGTCGACATAGCTGCCAATTTGGCAGCATGTAATTTCAAAGAAGGCCTAACAGGAGAAATGGAAATTATGGATGTGTTCGAACTTGAGATAAGACCAAGCTGTTACAATTTCTGCATAAAAGCGGACGAACAGCGAGCAGAGCAGCGGATGACAGAAGGTGACAAGGAGGTTCAAATGGCTCTGAGCACTATGCGACTTAACTTCTGAGGTCATCAGTCTCCTAGAACTTAGAACTACTTGAACCTAACTAACCTAAGGACATCACACACATCCATGCCCGAGGCAGGATTCGAACCTGCAACCGGAGCGGTCGCGCGGTTCCAGACTGAAGCGCCTAGAACAGCTCGGCCACACCGGCTGGCTCTATGCCAAAGAGGCCCGCAGGGTCGGCATGGCGACGAAGAAAGTGAATCTGGAAGTATTGCTGTATGGGCCATGGACAGCTGACTGGAGGTCTCTTTAACTTAATTACAAGAAGTATAACACAAAACTTTAAACAGGTTTCTCTCGAAACCGTATATTTCTAATTGGTGGGGAAACCTAATTCGAAAACGGTACATACGATTTTGATTGGATTTTGATGCCAGCGTTCTAAAGTGAATTCTCTGTCAGCTTAGGTAGTCTTTTTGTGATATCTTCAAAGATCTAGTTTCAGTGCACGCTTTTGTCTCGATGTTTTTGGGCGAAAAACATGACATTTGTTTCAACACGTTACCATTTTGATAGAACTTGATATTTTCCTATTATCCTATGTAAGCGGAAAGAAAATATATTGAACATGACTAATTCGCATAATGTTGTAATAGGTCCAGTAGGAGAGCTTCGGAAATTCCCACCGATGAGCAGTGTTCCGACTGCAACAGGTCCTTCCACCTAATGCAGTGGTTACAGGAAGCGTCCGATGGAGACACAAAAATAATTTTTTAAAGATAAGAGTGTAAGGAATAAAGCTATATCATCGGATTCAGCGTTACTTTTTATTTTACATGAAAAAAAACCACGAAAATCATCCGTTTTTCATGTATTCATCGAGTGCTACCCTCTCAACCGTCTGACTGCCGGTAAGACGTACATTGAGATGACAAAAGCGATACGCACGTATACAGAAGGAGGCAGTATCGCCTGAACAAGGTATAAAGGGGCAGTGCATTGTCGGAACTGTCATTTGTCCGACGTGCTAACGGCCGCAAGACAAAAATTATCAGACTGGAACGTGGAATTGTAGTTGAAGCTACACCTGTGGGACAGCCCATTTTTGAAATTTTTAGGCAGTTCAATATACCGAGATTCACAGTGTTTAAAGTACGCCGAGAATACGAAATTTCAATTATTACCTCTCACCATGGACAACGCAATGGCCGACGGCCTTCCCCTAGCGACCGAGAGCAGCGGTGTTTGCGTAGAGCTTTCAGTGCTAACAGACAAGCAGCATTGGATGAAGTAGCGACAGAAATCAATGTGGGACGTACGACGAGCATGCTGTAAGAACAGTGCGACGAAATTTGGTGTTAATGGGCTATGGCAACAGACGACCGACGTGAGTGCCTTTGCTAACAACACGCCATTGCCTGCAGCGCTTCTCGCGGGCTCGTGACCATATCGGTTGGGCGCTAGGCGACTGGAAAACCATAGCGTGGTCAGATGAATCCCGATTTCAGTTGGTAACAACTGACGGTGAGGTTCGAATGTGGCACAGAGACCATGAAGCCATGGACCCAAGCTGTTAAAAAGGCACTGTGCAAGCTGGTGGTGCCTCCACAACGACGTGGGCTGCATTTCTAGTGGATCCTCTGGTCCAACTGAACCGATAATTGACTGGAAATGCTTCTGTTTGGCTACTTGGAGACTATTTGAGCCATTTACGAACTTCACGTTCCCAAACAATAATAGAATTTTTTTGGATGACAGCGTGCCATGTCACCGGCCCCAATTATTTACCATTTGGCCACTCAGATTGACGTGAACCATATCGAATAATTATGGAACATAATAGGAAGGTCAAATCGTGCGCACAATCCTGCACCGGCCACAATTTCGCAGTTATGGACAGCTATAGAGGTAGCATGGCTCAATATTTCTGCAGGGGACTTGTTGAGTCCATACCACGTCGAGATGCTGCATTACGCCGGGCAAAAGGAGGTCCGACACGATACTAAATGGTATTCCAAGACGTTTCTGATCTTAGTGTATCTGTCCCACGATTGGTTATCAGAGAACCAATTGGAATTTGTTGCATGTTGTTGCTATGTATGCAGTGTCACACTGGTAAAGAGAAACCTACTAATGGTTATCAGAATTCTTATAATTACAGATTGCACATGCAGGTTATGCTGCCCTCACGTTTCACTGTTAACTCTCTTCACGGTGTTGTCACATCGTATTAGTTCGCACTTGCAGTTAGGCAATCAAATTAGCAGATTCGCAAAGCTAGCTGCCTTCGCGCCTTTCTGGACACATCGCGTCAACGACTTGCACCCGCGAATTGACGCTTGCCACAACAGAAATGAAGCCCATATTGAGCAACTGTAGTGTGAGATACAAACTTGGAGAAATGCTCTGTCCACTCATGTGTGTGTGTTTTCAGAATGGTTTTTAGATTTTGCGCAGTCGTCTTCAGAAACCCAGGAGGTACTCATAAATCATCATGCATGTCCTCCTCCCCCCTGTCCCCCCCTTGCCCACGCAACCCCCTTGGAAAACAAAACAGGCGAAAATCCTGTTTTCATTTTGTTACTTCTGACTAAGACATTAACCAAAATAACCATACATTAATGTTTTTGAAATAAAATTTGTAGTCAAAGGGCTAAGCTAGAGTTTTAGAGTTACAGTACGTGAGGACCTAATACGAGTACATTACTAGCCATATATAGCTGCCGACTCTACAACGTCAGGGGTGTAGTACAACAGCATGACGGCCGACTATAGTATAAGAAAGACGTCAGTGATACATCTATACTTGTAGAGACATAGTAGAAAACTGTAAGGGCTGGATAGAGCACTAGGGAGATAGAGCAGCTACATGCAAAGCTTTAGAGACAGTATAATAACGTGGGCTCTGATTACAGAAAAAGAAAAATAAATCTGTAACACCCACAGAGTAAGATATAGCTGCTACCTTTAGAGCTTCAGAAGTCATAGCAGAACAATATGAGAACCGGCTGCAGAATAAGAGAGAGATAGTACTACAGTTAGGGCTTCAGAGATAGAACAACAGTATGAGACGATAGTACAAGAAATGAGTCAGACTGAGCACCAGACCATCAGAGATTCACAGCTTAATGGGTTAACACTGGAAGAACTCTACCGCCACACAAGTGAAGACTATTCGCAGCTTGAGGGTGTTAACAATGGGAGGAATGTAAATGTTTTCTACTTATAGTAAATACAATAAGTTTATACCAGAATCTGCAGACATGTTCTGCAAAGATGGTAAAGTGAAATACTATCACCTAGCAGCATGGCCACAAGAATGTCTGGCTTGTGCAACAGGGACCATCTCACAGACTTTTCTAACACAAGAAAATGTAACTGAGGTTTCTAAATCACGTCGTTTAGTGCCGCATCAATTGCTGAATAACCCGTATTTTTCTTTTTTATTTCCTGGAGTGGGCATATTTACCATAAAACGACCTGTTGTGTCTGCTGCCAGACGAACCACCAAACTAAGCATATCGGACAAGATGTGTGTTTAACAAGCAGTAGACATCACGATGATACGGTGGAACAACAGCTCAGACCCTGATAAGGCCTCAGTGTGGAGACGAGGAGATTGGGAGAGCCCAGAAGCTCCTTTACGTATGCTATATACAGCTGAAGCCATTAGTTGATGATTACATCCCATAGTGCAACGAAACTGCGAGAATGTTGAATCCTTATCTTTCATTCACTGTCCAAATCCATACAGTTTCCAAGCAGTTAAGATCAGGAGATTTATCGGGCCAGTCAATGAGCCTTAGTGTTCGTCACGCTGTGAACTTCCGTGTGAACAGGTCTGTTGTAATCTTGGAAGACTGCAGTATCCAGAGCTGCCCAGTTCCTGTGTTTGGCCGTTGAAGAAAACGGAGTTTTCTGTGCCGCTACGGGCAATGTTATTTTGCAAGATGTCCGATTCCGTATGTCCCTTGCATTCAGTTCCCTTCGGAATGTTCTCTAACTAACTGGTTCAGATGGACATGTATTCACTGACATAAGATATTCCTGTCAGGTTTGAAACTGTCGTTGGCAAGACGTGACACTAGCCACCGTCAGCTGTCTGTTAGCAATATTTTAGGACAATGTTCTGACGTGGCTGCATATGGTATACCATTTACCGTAGCGAGGGAGGTGGCGCAGTGGTTAGCACACTGCACTCGCATTCGGGAGGACGACGGTTCACTCCCGCGTTCGGCCATCCTGATTTACGTTTTCCCTAAATCGCTTCAGGCAAATACCGGGATGGCTCCTTCGAAAAGGCACCGCCGATTTACTTCCCTCATCCGAGCTTGTGCTCCGTCCTAATGACCTCATTGTCGACGAGACGTTAGACACTAATCTCCTCCTCCCCCATTCACCGTAGGCACGTTGGACAGTCTGCTTCGAAACACCAACAAAACGGGCCGCTTCTTTCACGGTGTGGTCATTTGCATTTTCAGGCACGATAGCTCTCTTTTGCCATTTTGTCATGTCCCCACACCACCCCATCGTACTCCGCTTATTCTGTAGAGCCGACTGTTATATACACACCAGTTCACTGCCACGACTTACGGCAGCGGTGCAGCGTTGCAGCGTTGCATGACCGCCTTTTACCCTTTCTACACCGACTGCAGCACTCCGATGTGACCGATATGCTCTTTTGAAGGAGTGACTAACATTATACTCAGTGGTTTTACTACCTGCAGCTATTTTTATTGATAACAAAACAAACTGCAACTGACCTGGAAAATGGTTCAAATGGCTCTGAGCACTATGGGACTCAACATCTGAGGTCATCAGTCCCCTAGAACTTACAACTACTTAAACCTAACTAACCTAAGGACATCACACACATCCATGCCCGAGGCAGGATTCGAACCTGCGACCGTAGCGGTCGCGTGGCTCCAAACTGAAGCACCTAGAACCGCTCGGCCACATGGGCTGCCAACTGACCTGCACATGCGACTACAGCTTAGGAAAAGAACGTTAGATGATGTTGAACTTACTAAGGAAGCTTCTTGCTCGCCATATCTTATTAAAACGTTTAAAAAGCCTGATAGTCTTCTACTTGGAATAAGCTGTCGAATATGTACTGATGAAATTTGATCTGGCACTACAACAGGCAGTGTAATTGAAGCGGCTTACCTTGCCGTATCAATCCAGAAGATAGTACTGCTTATGACTGATATCCTTTTTTAACCGTTAACTTTAAGAAATTGTAATTTCAGAAGAAACTTACGTTCTAGACCACGATAAACAATATCAGAGGCAGTGTCTGAAATAATGTGGAATGGATTTGAGAGCTGTATGTTGCTGGCTCGTGAATGTGTTGACGCAAGAGTTAATTTTTAATTCTGGAGGGGAACTAAAAATGTTGTTCATAAGTATGATTTGTGTTAAATTAATGCTATAGAGTACTCGTAAAATATTGTGCTTCATAACTCGTTCACTTAACATGTAATATGTAACCAAAATTACCTTTAGATACTATAGGTACATTTGGTTTCACTTCCTCTCTAATAGAATACTGTGGTACATTCCTAATCGGACAACGCAGGTTAATTAATTAGTATTAGTATAATTTCATTACAGTAAGCTGTACTGCGTTCATTCTTCATTTTTTTCCCTAGTGTAACCTAACTCAGTGCGGAGATTCTTTACGATGAAGTTTGTAATTGGTGCAGATTTCATTGTTCAGGCAAATTTATAAAGACATTTGCTTGAAATTTCCGGCTACGGACGTCGTATAAGAACTGACTTAAACAGTTGAGCTTACTGATTCAAAAATGGTTCAAATGGCTCTGAGCACTATGGGACTCAACATCTATGGTCATAAGTCCCCTAGAACTTAGAACTACTTAAACCTAACTAACCTAAGGATATCACACAACACTCAGTGAGCTTACTGAATATTCGACTTTTAAACCGTATTTGTGTCACCTGTCTGACGAGATGTGAGCAGACACCGACTATATTTCTTGGAGTTTCATCGCGTAATGTGAAAATAATGTACTTCCTTGCTGGAATACACAAGGTTTACGGAATTTTCCATCTTCGATACGCAGATAGGTAAGCATTTATCGGAGAATAACACACCATTCTACATGTGTAGGTACAATGAGGGAGTTGATCTTTGTTGTCTGACGAAATATCGACCTTCGGAACTATTTGCAAGTGTTAAGTCAGGTACATCAGACATTTAGGAGCACGCCAATGCATAAAATTTACATTTTTATCATAAAAACATTCACCTTCAACCCATCTTTTATAGAGAGCTCTTCCATGTTAATAAACTCATCCTGAATGTATTTTTGCAATGCTCTATCGCTAAATTACCACGTTTGTGAATTAAACATGTTGACAGATAATAACAATTTTAAAAACAAATTGAATCATCTGAGCTTGACGTCTGATTATATTCCACACATGAATTTTTGACTACAAAAGACTTGTTTGTGATTGGATTATATTTATGGTATTGGTATAGATTAAAACATATAAGAGGTCACCACGTAGCCATATTTTCAGACATCATAGCGAGCTATCGCAAATGTGATACTGGAAACGCGCAGATAATTAACAAGTTAACTATAAATTTCTGTAAGAACTTAAAGAAAAGCTTGTTCGTGGGTGACTCGCAAAAGAGCTAACAGACGACAGGCGACGAGTGATAGAAGACTACGACAGGCGACAAACGACAAACGAGGCCATGGGGCTCCAACGTTGGTGGTATTGTTGTGCAGTATAATGCCTTCATGTCACATCTATGCTCCATTTATGTTCCCTCAGATCTCTTGTTCATCCATCTTGTTCTTGCTTTTTTTTTTCAGAGTAAAGTGGGCTCTACGGGATACAAACGATTATCGAGATCGTAACTTTTCAACCAAATCCCAAAGAGAGAGAAGGTGATTCTCAGTACTTGGGATCGGATTACCAGTTCCAGCATTTACCTCACAACCAAGATAAATCTCTCAGACACCTTGATCAGAACAGTGGTATTTCAGTTACTTCTGTTTTTCTAGCAGTATTCTTCAGATAAAATTATGACATCTAGTACGCGCACCTGTTAGTGTGAGCAACAGAGTAAAGCCGATGACTTGCTCAATAATGTAATGTGTGTGTGTGTGTGTGTGTGTGTGTGTGTGTGTGTGTGTCCTCCCGATTACACTCGACAGTATTTTTAACTTCTTCTAAGACTGAATGGTCAGTTTGGGCTTTCGCATTTCGAGGCTGAGGAGCTTGGGCTCCGTCCCATCTTCCAGAAGTAAGATTCCGGAGCCACAAGTGTGACTTCTCAAAGGTGTAGCTGATTTACATTTTACGAATCATAATGTTTGTTCACATCTTTCTGCTGTGGCGGATGAAGTTCTATCAGGTGAACTTTTTTAATCGTATGCTTTTTTTCTGTTTGTTTTTGGCCTTAAGTACATGACATACACTGCGAGCCTCTGATACATGAAAATTGATAGTGAAATTTATATTCTAATTTTTCAAAGACTGTTACATGTCAAGAGCGGTAGGTAACATGGACATATCGAGTAAGACACCGAGTTTAAAAATGACGTCACGTAATACGATAAGCTCCTGCTAAAAGTATTCTTTAATAAGCGACAACTTTTGGTCAAAGACCATTTCCAGCATGGTTTGGATAAAAAGTAAGAGCTATATTAGATTATTATAATGACAAAGATGAGCGCAATGACAAGTAGTCGACTGGAAACAGCACCGTTACTTGACGTTACTCATACAAGTGCCGTTACACCTACACACACTAGGCTTTCACACTTCAGTGACATTTTTTCCTAAAGATAAGTTAAAAATAGCCCCATTTCCCTGAATTCCGATTCAGGAAGTTTTCTTTGGTTGTAAGGCAAACGGCAGAGCATGTAATCCTCTTCCAGATATTCCCAGCTGGGAATCCCTCTTCTCTCCTGCCAGCGTGCTGGAAATCGTCTCAAAAGAATTGTTTCAATAGGCTGGATGTAAGACATCCTGCTCTACTGTTGGCGGTGGAGAGTGAAGTTGCTATGTGTCATCCTCATATCATCATCATAATGTGTTTTGTCTAATGGTAGGTTCCTAATAGCATTCCTGTTCCCATCTGGTCCAAGTGTTTCATAGTGTGGTGCCTTCATGCTTTCCCTTCATCCAGCATTTTTATTCTTCTGCTTCATATTTACATCTCTCTTCTACTGTGCTTCCGATAGCTGTTGTTAAAATTCCTTTTCGTTGCAGTATTTGTCTCGCCCGGACTGTTTATCTCTTCTGAGCATGGTTTTGGGGCTTTCTTTGTTCCTTTACTCTTTCCACTACTCTACTCTTCTTCGCTTCATCAAATGGTTGTATTTCCTCCATTTTCCTCGTAACCCACATCTCGAGAGTTTCATTTCGCTCTCTTTCTATTTTCTTCAGTGTCCACCTCCACACAGAAGAGACTCCACAAAAAGATTTAGCCAGTCGTTCCTTATCTCCCACCCAATTTTGCTGCATAATAAGGTTTATTTTTGCGAAGACCCTATTGGAACATTACACTTCTTGATACGTTTTTTCTTTTTTTTTTTTTCAATCGTCCAGTTAGCAATTAGCACTCTCCCCAATCTGTTTTGAAATATGTGTACATTTGTCATATATTTCGAATGTCTCGTGAATAAATTTGATTTTTTTAGTATTTTCGATAACCTTAAAAAATTTCAAATTTATTCAGATCTATTTTCTAAATACTACCGATAACCTGCCCCTATGAACCATGGATCTTGCCGTTGGTGGGGAGGCTTGCATACCTCAGCTATACAGAGAGCCATACTATAGGTGCAACCACAATGGAGGGGTATCTGTTGAGAGCCAGAAACATCTGGTTCCTGAAGGGGGGAAGCAGCCTTTTCAGTAGATGCAGAGGTACGAGTCAGGATGATTTACTGATCTGGCCTTAAAACATCAGTCAAAACGGCCCTGCTGTGCTGGTACTGCGAACAGCAGAAAGCAAGGGGAAACTACAGCCGTAATTTTTCCTCAGGGAATGAAGCTCTATTGTATGGTTAAATGGTGATGACAATCTCTTGGGTAAAATATTGTGGAAGTAAAATAGTCTCCCGTTCGGATCTCCGGGCGGGAACTACTCAGAAGGACGTCGTTATCAGGAGAAAGAAAATTGGCATTCTACGGATCGGAGAGTGGAACGTCAGATCCCTTAATCTGGAAGGTAGGTTAGAAAATTTAAAAAGGGAAATGGATAAATCAAAGTTGGCTATAGTGGGAATTAGTGGAGTTCGGTGGGAGGAGGAACAGGACTTCTGGTCAGATGAATACAGGGCTATAGATACAAAATCAAATAGGGGTAATGCAGGAGTAGGTTTAATAATGAATAGAAGAAAAAATAGGAACGCGGATAAGCCACTATGAACACCATAGTGAACGCATTATTGCAGCCAAGATAAACACGAAGCCCACACCCACCACAGTAGTACAAGTTTATTTACCAATCAACTGCGCAGAGGCCGTGCGGTTCTAGCGCTGCAGTCCGGAACCGCGGGGCTGCTACGGTCGCAGGTTCGAATCCTACCTCGGGCATGGATGTGTGTGATGTCCTTAGGTTAGTTAGGTTTAAGTAGTTCTAAGTTCTAGGGGACTGATGACCTAAGATGTTAAGTCCCATAGTGCTCAGAGCCATTTGACCATCTTTGAACTGCGCAGATGAGGAGGAGATATAGGAAGTGTATGACGAGACGAAAGAAATCATTTAAACATTTAAGGGAAACGAAAATTTAATAGTCGTGGGGGACTGGAATTCGATAGTAGGAAAAGGAAGAGAAGGAAAAGTAGTAGCTGAATATGGAATGGGGGTAAGGAATGAATGAGGAAGCCGCCTGGTAGAATTTTGCACAGATCATAAATTAATCATAGCTAAGAATAATGAAAGAAGGCTGCATACGTGGACGAAGTCTTGGGACACAGGAAGGTTTCAAATAGATTATGTGATGGTAAGACTTATAAGACATTTCCAGGGGCAGATATGGACTCTGACCACAACTTGTTGGTCATGAACTATAGATTAAAACTGAAGAAACTGCAGTTTAAGGAGATGGGACCTGGATAAACTGAAATAACCAGAGATTGTAAAGAGTTTCAAAGAGAGCATTAGGGAACGATTGACAAGAACAGGGGAAAGAAATACAATACAATACATGAAGAATGTGTAGCTTTGAGAGATGAAATAGTGAAGGAACCAGAGGATCAAGTAGGTAAAAAGACGAGGTATAGTAGAAATCCTTGCGTAACAGAAGAGATATGGAATTTAATTGATGAAAGAAGAAAATATACTCGTAAAAATGCAATAGATGATGTAGGCAAAAAGGAATACTAACGTCTAAAAAATAAGATTGACAGATAGTGCAAAATGGCTAAGCAAGAATGGCTTGAGAACAAATGCAAGGAAGGACATAGAAGCATATATCACTAGGGGGAAGAGAGATGCTGACTACAGGATAATTAAAGAGACCTTTGGAGAAAAGAGAATCACCTGTATGAATATCAAAACTTTGATGGAAGACCGGTCCTAAGCAAAGAAGGGAAAGCAGAAGGGTGGAAGGAGTGTATAGAGTGACTATGCAAGGGAGATGTACTTCAGGGCAATGTTATGGAAATGCATGTAGATGAAGATGAAAAGGGAGATATAATACTACCTGAAGAATTTGACGAAACACTGAAAGACTCAAGTCAAAACAAGGTCCCGGGAGTAGACGACATTCATTTAGAACTACGAATAGTCTTGGGAGAGTCAGCCAAGACGAGAGTCCTCCATCTGGCAAGCAAGATGTATGAAACAGGCGAAATATACCCAGACTTCAAGAAGAATGCAATAATTCCAATTCCAAAGAAAGCAGGTGCTGACAGGTGTGAAAATTACCGAACTATCAGTTTAATAACTCAAGGCTGCAAAATACTAACACGAATCCGTTACAGAAGAACGGAAAAACTTCTTGACTGAAATACTCTCTTTCTAATTCCAAAGATGGCAGCGGTAAAGCACAGGAAGCGAAAGGGTATTTACAATTTGAACAGAAAGCAGATAGCAGCTATAAGGGTCGAGGGACACGAAAAAGGAGCAGTGGTTGGGAAGGGAGTGTGACAGGGTTGCAGCCTATCCCCGATGTTATTCAATCCGTATATTGAGGACGCAGTAAAAGAAGCAAAAGAAAAATTAGGATTAGAAATCAAAGTCCAGGGAAAAGGAATAAAAACACTGGGGTTCGTCGATGATATTGTAATTCTGTCAGAGACAGTAAAGGACTTGGAAGAGCAGTTCAGCGGGATGGACAGTGCCTTGAAAGCAGAATATAAGGTGAACATCAGAAAAATGAGACACGTAAAGTAGTAGATGAGTTTTGGTATTTCGGAAGCAAAATAACTGATTATGGTCGAAGTAGGGAGGATATAAAATGTAGACTGGCAATGGTAAGAAAGGCGTTTCGGAAGAAGAGAAAAAAGACCTTTCTGAAAGTATTTGTATGGGGATGTAGCCATATATGGAAGTGAAACATGGACAATAAACAGTTTAGATAAGAAGATAATAGAAGCATTTGAAATATGGTACTACAGAAGAAGGCCGGGGATTACATGGATAGATCACGTAACTAATGAGGAGGTATTGAATAGAATTGGGGAGAAGATAAATATGTGGTACAGCCTGACTAGAACAAGGGACTGGTTGGTACGACACATTCTGAGACATCAAGAGATCACCAATTTAGTGCTGGAGGGAAGGATGGGAGGTAAAAATCGTATTGGAAGACCAAGAGATGAATACAGTAAGCAGATTCAGAAGGATGTAAATTGGAGTAGTTACTCGGGGATAAAAAGGCTTGCACTGGACAGTGTAGCATGGAGAGCTGCCTCAAACCAGGGCTTGGACTAAAGGTGGAAACAACAACAACCCATAACCTGATCCGATAACATGTTCTCATTTCTTGATTTTGCTGTTATTTGGACTCCAGCCGCGAAATTAACAAACAGTTTGTAACTGCTACTGGTTACGATTTCTCCGACAAACTTGATGCGCCTGAAATTTTATCTCTACAGTTCGTTACATCTTCCATAGATCATTTGGACGACTTTTTTTATCGAAGTGACGCGCAACGTGTCAGTTTACAGGATATGTATACTCGATTATTCCTTAATGTTAATGAATTAATAAACACATTATCATTTTATACTTACTCATGCGACTACACTTAAGACAAGTGTTTCTAATGGATTTCAGTTTTTGATTAGAAATTAGTCTCTGGAAGAGAATGAGTTGTCCAGAAGAAATGACTTTAAATTAGATTTAAAACGAGCTTCGCTACCTGTAACACACGTTTTTGGGAAAATGATCAAAACTTGTTACTGCTGCATATTGAACTCCTCTCCCAGCCAATGACAGCTGTAACAATGGGTAATACAGGTCATTTTTTCCTCTAGCATGGTAGGTACGTACATCAAAGATCTTCTTAAATTGTGACGAATTTCACTAGCGAGAATTTGTACTGCTCCACTTTAATGTTACTGTAAACGAAAAAACACTATTAGCATTTTACGCCGCGAATTAGGTCGAGATCTTCTTGTTGTGGTGTCTTACCTGAAACATTTTTCGGTTATACTGTGGTGTATCACGTAATTTAGGTTTTGCGTGTGTGACAGAAAGTCGATGCCGGAAGCCTTCGAACGGGACACAGCTGCAGTAGGATTGGATCCGCGGCCCGCGCTAAAGGCCATCAAAACGCATTTAGCGCCGGCCGTACAAAGACAGATGTGATTAATAATTGAACCGAATTCTTTCGAGCCATTAATTCTAGTATGACGCGCCGCTCTTGTGATACATCATTCACTCATTCATTCTGTTCGGGCGCGGAGCGATAATGAAAGCCGTAAACGGTAATGGAGAAGCGCTTATTGCGTCCTTGGCGAACGATCCATTGAACATTCTGCGCTCCTTGTCTATTTTAATTACTGCTAAATATTCACTGAAAGCTACTGTAACAGCGCTTCATCACAACCGGAAAAGGGAGGGAGGGAGGCGAGTGACGGCGAACCCAATTACTAGAACGCATTTGCGACGCGCGAGCAAAAACAGCTCCCGTTTAATTATGTCAACTTTAATAGGCGAGTCAGTCTGTAGAATATTGATGGCATCAGATCAGCAGTATCAATGACCACTCGCGCTGCTGGCTGCAAAACATTTGATAGTCCGTAAATATCTGGTTGCTTTGGAAGTCACTCTCTCTCTCCCTTTTTTATTTTTTTTTTTCAGTTTAATTCATCGACGCGCTCTTCGCTGCACGGTTTTATGTCGTACTTTTGAAATATCAGCAATAGCTGCTCCGAGGACGAAAAAGCTCAACATTTCATAAATACTGCATTTCGGCGTGCAGCTCGTATTTCCTGCCACGGGCACGCGCTGTGTTTTTTGGCAGCGCCCTCGTTTTTCAGCCCCGGCAACCATCATCCTGCCGTCGACGGCTCTGCCTGGACTCAGGCATTCCGGTACGACACGGAAACAGTGAGGTCGCCCTGCGGAAGACCCAGCGTCACAAATATCGGCTGCTTCAAGACTGTTATTGTTCTGTACGACGAGAAAAAAACGACAGCCAACATCCAGGTGCGGAACTGCTATTGCCAGAATAAAAATGCGGGAAAACATGCACCCCAGAATCTCTCTCTAGTCGTACGAATGCAGAACACGCTGTCATTTTTCTTCCGCTTCCCTTAGCAACGATCTTAAACCTTCAAATTTCGACATGCGCTCTGGAGAGATAAAGCACTTCTGACAGGAGACTTGGCCAGGAACAATAAACAATTATGAAATTTCATACAACTCCACAGGCTCAAGTTCGTGGATAAGGTTTTGCTTATGAACTGCAAAAGAAACTTATCTCGGCAGGGACAAAATTTATTACACTTGGAATATTTGCAGCGGCCAAAACGTAATGTGGGGTTAACAGGCTTTGTTCCAAAAATATACCCCCGACGCAGGACGCAGCTGAGAGCATTAAAGAAAATGAGGATGGAGTGTCTCATCAGCGAAGAGACGTGAGGAAAAGAAGAGTGGAGACAGTCGTCCAAGAAGAAATGGCAGTATACGGATGGAGAAAGATATCTGCGGGTTTAAAAACGTATAAGCGTCCTAGCGTATATGTTAAATATTTTCAATGACTCTTATACCCCAAGAAACTTTCGTCACAACGAAAATCAGCAAAAATCTTATCTAGATGATAAGCTGTATGAATTTTAAACGTGAACAGCTGTCTGGTGATGAACTTATCAGTTATACAGCGGTAACGGAGCTGTTCGGACCTACGAAGTAGCGTTATGAACAGTGCCTTGTTGCTGCTCTTACTTTATTATTAGAAATAACCTGTGGAATGTACGAAGTGATGTAGGGAGACACTAGAATGAGCAAATCTCTCTGTGGTTTTACTGGAATGTGAACCTCGTAACTACTGTAATCAAGTCCAAAACATTAACCGCGGAATCGCGTTGCTGGTGTTAGGTACTCTACCGAGAATTGAAAGCATTAGAAACGAGGACAAAGATAGCTTAAAGAATGGACCGTGATCACACTGGAAGCAACAGCGCGGTATTTTCCTCTAATAATTGGATGAATTTTTATCAGAATGGTCGGATGCGGCTTTAAATGGTTCAAATGGCTCTGAGCACTATGGGTCTTAACTTCTGAGGTTATCAGTCCCCTATAACTTAGAACTACTTAAACCTAACTAACCTAAGGACATCACACACATCCATGCCCGAGGCAGGATTCGAACCTGCGACCGTAGTGGTCGCACGGTTCCAGACTGTAGCGCCTAGAACCGCTCGGCCACACCGGCCGGCGACGCGGCTTTAAACACGTGTCCTGCACAGTGCAGGATAGATAGATACAAATACAATTATTTGCGCTCAAAAAATGTATTTTTCAAAATTTGTCCCAAAAAGTTCTTCGTTCCTTTACATACGCTAAGATTTGAGCAGATGATCTTTAATGATTGCAGAGTTACAGAGGAATACAGAGGTTGAAGCAGAAATTCGCAGATAAAATTTCATAGGTGGTAGTGTGGAGCAAAGCAAGACCAAAAGTCTAGTAAACATGGGCTCTAAAATGCTTACGTACCTCAAGAGTTATGAGCACTTTTTCTTCTACGATACTGTGAAACGCGTAACTTGTACTCCACGCTCCCTTCTTTCCATATTTTGGGAGGAGCTAGCATGGACCGAAACAAGAAGCAAGTCTTCTAAACATGAGCTCTAAAATACACATGTTAAGAGCTATGACTACTTGTTCAGTAGAAGAGATCAGCGAAGACGAACAAGGGCTCATAGCTCTTAGCTACATAGTCTGCAACGACCAACCAAATTGCGACTGATTTTCTGTAAGATTCGGCGCTCCCCTGCGCTGTAAAGGTGCGCACAGTAAACTCAAGTACTGTTCGTACTGGTCTTGAGCACACAAGGGACTTTACATAGCCCCAGAGGGGAAGTCAACAGGAGTGAGGTCAGGGGAACACGCAGGCCAAGGAAGTGGGCATTTATTTCGAATTACTCTCTGACTAATGTCTGTGTATACGCCCTGGCCCAAAGTGCGATGGGGCACCATCGCTCTAAAACCACAAAAAAATGGTTCAAATGGCTCTGAGCACTATGGGACTCAACTGCTGTGGTCATCAGTCCCCTTGAACTTAGAACTACTTAAACCCAACAAACCTAAGGACATCACGCACATCCATGCCCGAGGCAGGATTCGAACCTGCGACCGTAGCGGTCGCGCGGTTCCAGACTGTAGCGCCTAGAACCGCTCGGCCACTCCGGCCGGCTCTAAAACCACAAACTAGAGCACAGTTGCAAGGGAACGTCCTCCAGAAATTCAGGCAAGGGATTCTCAAGAATGTGTTTTGTTGAAGGTGGACCCATCCAAATACATATATATTCTCAAGAACATTCATACTATGTGGTAAAATGTGTGATCCAATAAGGTAAGATGTGTGATCCCATAAGGTGATCTCCAAGAATTCCAGCCCAAATGTTCACTGAGAACCTCGTATTCGTATTGCGTGAGTTTTCAGCAGCTCAGTTGTGGCTGTAGAAACTTTATTTCACCTTTCCAGCTATAGTTTCCTGACATCAAAACGCTCAAAATTTAATCTTCTATAATCTCTGAAATTTTTAAACCATTATTCTGTCACAACCTGCATATTGGTGTGCGTATGACATTTCAATATTCCACACCCACTTCATCCATTAGTTCCTAACTGTTAATTTTTTTACTGTCAAATTTACTTGCCATGTATTTTCTCTTATTTCTGTGTTGCAGAGCAGCACTGGAAATTTATCACACTTGCTAGGTGATATTCAATTCTTCAGTAGTTCGCCTTAGAGCTGTTAGCCGCTTGACTTGTGTTACTGAGTATACAGCTGTTTTAGTGCGAATTCTGCAGCGATTCTTTTTGGTTAAGAAATGGGAAAGTGCCCAGCGTCTTATAAAACGATAGCCACGTTTTCGTGGAAGCAGACTTTGGGAGTTACGAAAGTCGTGAACCAAATGCAAAGTTCTTCGATGAAAAAAGTGAAAAGCAGTTTCAGTCGTACGGAACAGTAGTAATTTGTAATATAGATTTAATGTTTAACAGAAAGGTGCCTTTTCTTGTGGGCGTAGGGCAGAAAAGTGGGAATTGCACACGGCTTTCCTTAGACTCCAACTGTAAAGTGACAACGGCATGCGAACAGTATGGAAAAATGAAGCTTTCCGAAACGGTGTAGTGAGTGGAGAAAAGAAAAGAGCTTGCGGGACAACTATGAGGTGCCTAGGATAAGATTTATCAAGTTTCCGGTTATTTTATAGATCCATAGGTTTTCCTCCTTCATAGAGAGAAACGACATACAGTTTGATTATTGTCAGGTTTCTTGACTGTGCAGTCTCTCTACAAGAAGAATCAGTCTTGCAAGCGGCTGCTGAAGAAATAGCTCCGCATAAGAGTGAAGCAACTGCTGCTAGTTTTGATGGCTCCTAGCTAACAAGAAGCCTCACACAAATTCTGGCTTTCTCGACGAATTTCATTGGCCAACGCTCCTCGGGTTGGCGGCCGAGTCATGGAGTCGTACGGTCGCAACGTTTCAACGAGTTTGCTATTCATATCTTCGCCTGAAGGTGACGAGTCGGAAACTGGTCGGAACGTTGCGCCATGACCCGTCTTATAGAGGATCCACGGTTCCTTACTAATTTTACTCTTATAGGTCGAAGAGAGGCCACGAATCAGTAGTCAGGGGCCAAGGGCATCCAGAAAGAGTTATTATTGAGTTGCAGTTGACCAGTAAGTGACAGTGTCGTGTCTGTAATGGCTTTGTGGGAGGAGGCAATACCGTATCGGCTAAGAACGTGTCCCCATCACCATGGGCTGACTCCCAGCAAATCGAAACATATTGCACTGTGACAAGTGTTTCATCACATTCAGGCTGGACGATCCAAGTCACGTCACAAACAATTCAGCCTGCAGACTCGACGTGTTGGACATAGCTATAATGAAAAACCTAAGACTAGATCTATGCCTTCAGACCTTTAACGATCTGACATCTGACGACAATCCGGTGGAACATCAACGCCCTCCAGTACAACAGGCCACGAACTGGAACCAGTACTAGGCATTCCTTAGCAACATTGTTCGCCCCACAACAGACATACCGACAGCAGTCTTCATAGAGGAGGCCGTCTCTGCATTCGCCGGAAAGGTCCTTTTTTTTTCAGCCTATCATTAGCTACAGTCACAACAGAGCGGCGCACATTCTACACTGAAGAGTTTTCACCATTGCTCCAGGACTCGAAGAACCTTAAAAATAGGGCGCTAAAATGTTGGCAGTGGTACCATAACCCCAAGGACCGCCGAGAACTTAAATTCTTTCGGCAGTTCCATTAAAGGGCCTTTGAATTCCGTCGAGAAAACTAGGAAGATAAGATGGCTGCTCTCACCGTACACACCAGGGCCGAATGGGCATGGTCCGGGCCCTCTGAAACGCAAGACGTGCGAACGTGGCGCTTCTGGGGCCAGTGGGCCCATTGTTTGAGCCATTCAGCAAGGCAGAACTTTTTGCCACGACGTATGTGGCACAAAATGTCTTAGCACATGACGACACCGTCGAAGAAGAAGAGATAATAACACGACGCCAGTAAGAAGACATCCGACGGATCGCACGACAAATGGAGTCGCTCCTAACGGCACCAGCGCAGGTCCAGTCGATTCTACGACGACCCGGCAACCGCTCAACCTCCGGACCAGACAGTATAACAAACGAACTGTCTAAGAAGTGTCTGCGCAAATCACTGTCGCTGATGACCTCCATTTTTAACAGTTGCCCCTTGCTAGTATACGTCCTGACCGACTGGAAGATTGCTTGCATACTATCGCTACCAAAGCCTGGAAGGACCATCGCCAAACGCAAACCATCGGCCCATTAACCTCGTGCCAACACTCTACAAACCGTCGGCCAGAACTCAAGGACTGTCTCACATGCACATTATCGCATTCCCTTGGACAAAACAGGTAAAATACCTGGGAGTGATAATGGACCGGGAACTCCTCTTCAGTGACAATGGTTAGGGAAAATGGAACTGTACTATGCACCCGTTTCACCAATTATACCCATTGCTGTCGAGCCAACATGTGAACGTGAGGACCAAACTACACTCCTACCGAGCCATAATACTGCAGTCAGTCTTATCTGGATCTCCTCCTGGGGGATCACTTGTAAAAGCAATCTCAAACCACTGCAAACCCTACAAAACCGGTGCCTGCGGTTAATCCTTGAAGAACCTAGATGGGAAACGATCAAGGATCTGTATCAGGGTCTGCGCCGAGTCCATCATTAAACTAATCGTATCATTCACACAAAAACAACTCACTGCCATTGAAGCATTAAGTCCACTATGAGACATTTTGATTATGTGGAATCCGTCGCCGCTGAGAGGTGGCATCTCATCGGAGTTCACTGCGCCATCATCGAGACACCCCAATGACATAACAAGTTATATATATATAATGTGTGTGTGTGTGAAATGTAATAATCAACACTTCAGGGGATTCAAAGAACCTAGTGCCCAATAATCTTCTAAGTATATTGAAGCTCAACAATGGACAGCTTTTAAATTAACAGGGATGATGACACAGAAAACTTACCTGACGGACCACCTACCAAAATAAAACTGTTACAGACTGTCGCTAAATTTTACCACCGTCTAGGACTATTCTCTCCTGTGTCAATAATGACAAAACTATTATTCCAAGAATGGTGGTGTAGGGGAATTCACCGGAATTAATTGCTTTCCCACCATCTGGCAACACGATAGAATACTGGGGTGTCCACTTTACCTTCATTGCCTTGGATTCGTATAGCGCGATGAATATTGACATCGTGATGCACAGATTAGAAGATTATTGGGCACTAGGTCCTTTGACCCTCCTAAAGCGTTGATTACTTTATTTCATTTCATTTAATGCTGCATGTTGCTCCAGTTGACTTTACATTCTGTTAACAACTTTACGTGATGCTTCGAAACGAGGATAAGGGGCAGCTCTGTACGTTCGCAATGCTTTACACGACTACACAGTAATTCTCTTGGTTCGTGATGAGAGTAGGCTCTCATCTGTCAAAAAGATAACACTGTCCCGTTTTGAATTTCTACATGCACTTTTGGGAGCATGTTCACTAAGACATTTCTGCACAGTTGCAGGACACGACATTACTCCTGCAGTGTATTGAGCGGAAGCTACAGTGACCTTAAACTGGATACGCAGCGATGATAATCGATGCAAGACTTCCATCTTTAACAGAGAGACTGAAATATATTCATATACGTCGCCTATTCAGTGGAGACATTGTCCTGGACATGATAACCCAGCGGATCACCTGACACGCGGACTTCTTGGCAATCAAATCAAATGGTGGAAAAGTGTGTCACGGCTTGCAATCCCAGAATAATGTCGGCCATGATCTCCCGGAAACGAGAAGGGATGTAAAACATATGTCACTTTTGCGTTTAATTGTGTGTCCAACAAGTTTCGGTGTTCCACTACACCATGTTCAGACCCCTTGACCAACGTAAACTGGAAGGAAACCAATCTTGTGTCCAGTCATAACAGGAGCCTATGGCGTCGGGTTGATGAACGAAGAGATAGTGTTGTGTAAACCAGAGATCGAAGGACGCCACATATTGGCTACTGTTATGACTGCACATGATATTGGATTCATCCCAATTTACTTTGGTCAAGGGGACAGAAGATGATGTAATGAAACACTGAAAATGTTTTAAATGCAAAAGTGACGGCTGCAAGTGTTTTAATTTTCATTTCATTTTCAAATTCAGTTCCTACTGGAGACCAATTAATACAGCCAGCTGGATATCTCGCTTCACACAAAACAGTCGTCACAGAGATAAACTTGCTGGATAACCGACAGTAGCCGAGCTCCCAAACGCAAGAACTTACTCGATCAAAACAGTGCGTTGCCCATGTCTCACACGGGAAGTCCACGCACTCCAGAACCGTAAACCGATCCCGTAAGACTCTAAATTTAGAAGTTTCCGGCCATTAACTGAATATGGACGCCTTCATCAAAAAGGCAGATTACGATTTGCGGACCTCACTAGTGAACAACGACATCCAATACGCGATGGATTTTCGCATTACTTCAAGAGACTTCTCACTGACCATCTCAGAGACCCATCACTTCCACGCTAAAAACGGAATCACTTAACTGTCCTTGTACCACGGGCGTCTTGGCAGGGATAATGGTGGGGGAAGGACAACAGATACAACGTCGGGTTCAGCTGGTCAGCCCCCCCACTTCCCACAGCCCCCCTCCCTCACCCCGATGCTGGAAAAAGATACAGTCAAAGAAATTTTTATCTCTGATTCTCATTAATTAGAAGTCACGCACTGAATAAAAGTTGCAAGTGCACAACATTAGAAGTAATTATTTTTCTCACTAGTAGGAATTTAGGTCTCAGATGCTGAAAGGCAAGTCGGCGGGTGCAGTTACTGCGATAGATGATCACTGCATAAGCTACGGAGTAATCTTCCAGCTTACTGAGAGATCTTAGATGAAATCATATTAATAATTCATGTGTTGATTTTGATGGATAAATTATTCTTTCATCCTTAGGGTCCATGATTATACGTTTGAGGGGACATCCTCAATGCATTTATGGACAAACACTGAGTTAGATATCGGTCAGTTTTTTGACAAAGCATTACTTACTACTCAGTGTTCAAATGACATCTTCTAAAAAACGCCATTTCAGTTGGGCGTGGATTATGTACATGTGGGCCTGTGTGACTATTCTCTTCATCTTGCGGGTCCGACTGTGTTTCAGGTTGTATTCATGGGCGCAAAGGTTCATACTGACGCATAGCATAAGATTTCAGGGCTTTTCTAATCACTGCTCATGAGTAATTTAGTTTTCTAATACACACACGCCTTGCAAGAAGTACGAATTGGAGTAACTGGTGGGCTGAGACCGCTAATTAAAACCGGAGGGTCCACGGTAGTTATGGTCGTAGTGTTTCGGGCGCAGACAACATTTTATCAAAAATTGTTGCTGAGACAATACAACGAAGAAAATTTAGGGATCTGTTGTCGTACAAAGCGTAATTCAGCTTCTAAAGAAGACATTAAGCACTACATTTCCATTATATCCCTCCCACCCACCCCCTTCCCGCTGAAAGCCCTTAAGAAAATCACAGTACGAGATAGCGCATCCGTTAGGAGATTCCAGAACTTCCTGTAAGAGAAGGCTTCGTATAACAGTTCTACCACACAAATTTATGTTCCTTGTGCTTTTCCAGGACACCGTAAAGCGATTATAGGTATGATTGTATAACAAAGCCAACTGCCGAAATTTTAGATTCATCCTGATCCAGTCAGGATTAACCCCGTTCACGACAGAACTAATCTTGATTCATTCACTCGCTCACAGTTCCTATAGTAACAATGTAACCTACTTATACCTTAAAGCGAGAAGTATACCCCAATAGTGAGATACGATTCACGAGGAAGGTGCTTCGAATCTCCATCTGGGCATTCAGATTTCCCCAAAACGTTTAAGAAGAACGCTGGCATGGTTCCTATAAAAAGAACACAGCCGATTTTCTCTGTTAAGGAGAGTTCCGTCTCTAATGAGATTTTTCAAATCTGATATAGTGTTCTTATCCGTTTCACTTGGATGGGATGTTTAATCACGATAAATAAAATTGTTGGTTGTGGACTAGTCAGTGATTTGCAGTAACAATTGTGTCTTACTCATATGGACTGTGTTCGTTTCCACATAATACAAAAAATAATAATTCCCAGAGTCTGACCGGCAATCTCACGAAAGGCGTGAGAATTAAGTAGTTTACTAAAGGAGTAAGCTCAATGTCATAATTTAAATTCCAGTTATTTTAACGTATCTTTGGAGAACAACAGCTATCATCATCTGGTCAGCGAACAGGGAAATTTACGTTTGCAGCCCACTTGATGTTGTTGATATTGTGGTCTTCAGTAAGAAGATTTCCTTGATGCTCTTCTCCATGTTAGTCTATCCTGTGCAAGACTCTTCATCTCTGCATAACTGCTACAGCATGTATGCATTTGAACCCACTTACGGTGTGGAAGTCTTGGTCTCATTCTACAACTGATACTTTTCCAAATAAGTAGTTTTGTCCATTAGTATCTACTTGTCCGCCTTTTCCATGCTTCAAATTTGAAACTCATTTATGAATACTCAAAGATGGATGGTAATCCGTGTCTCCAAATCTAACAAATTACTTACAATCATTGTACATAAAATATTTTCAATTTTCTTGTTATGTCAAGTAGATTTGAGCATTCAGCAGTCCCTATCATCAACATCATAAAAAGTAAATTCAGTGATTTTTTGTATTAGGCTGATGGTATGCCATCACAGGTGAATCACAGTAGTTTCTAGAACTTTCCATTTGTGTGTAAATACAGGTGTGCACTGAAAGGAGAATCCAGCAATGAAGGAGAATGCCATTCTGAAAGAAGGACTAGTGATGTCAGAGGAGGGTGGAAGTGGCATCCCTGGAGTCGCTAGAGTATGTGCAAAATACCATGGCCAGTAGGTGCACAGGTGCCAGGGAGGGCACGTGTGGGGAGAGTGGTAGTGGTGGGGGTTGTGGGACGGCGCTGTAGGGGAAACGCTGAGTGCTGGAGGGGAAGTGCCGTTCTAAATTGAAGCCTACACTCGCATATTTTGTAAATAATAAGTAGGGCCCCTCCACACCCACGCTTGTGTGGACACCAAACAGATCTACTGTCACATCTGCTTTGGTTAGTATCCAAAAATAATTCCCCCGAAAATGCAGTGATTTATTTTCGCCTGACTTGTTAACCATTTGTAACTTTCAGAGAAACATCGCGAGTGACGAATTTTGAATAAAACCTACTCATTTCTCTTGTTGCCGTGTTAAAATTTGCTTCTTTTTCCAAACACAGTCTCACGTCACTAATACGTTGTGCAGATGCAGCGGTTTATTATGTTTATTGAAGAATTGAGGAAAAAAAGTCTTAAACACATCCTCGGTACAAAATAAATGTTGTTCCAAAACACATAGCATTTCTTGTTTCACCAACTATCGATGGCCCTTGAATATTACGAGATCGAAAAAGTCTGCAGTTAGTGGTATAATACGTTAGAAATAAGGTTTTGCATAAGAACCGTATGGAAAAATACTCTCCATTATGTTTACTATCATTTGCCAAAATCTCATTTTGATATCTGAAACGTTCTATGAAATGTGAGGAATATTGTGGATATTTCACTCTTGCTTTATCTCTGGCGCTTCGCGATCGCAATTGAGTGCGCTATGTCAGATCAATTTTCTCGAGATCGGTGACGTGTAGAGCACTCCACTCACACCTCCACTCAGTCTAAATAAAAGTTCAATATCTTAGCTAAATTTTATATGCAGCAACATATTACGCAATAATTGAAGACTTTTTCGAATTTCGCTCAATGTCTTACTTCCACGTAAATATCACAATATCTATTACCACTGAGGGAATGACATATAAAGCTACGAGTGAAGCTAAAATGAACTTTTTTTAGAGAACAGTTTCTGTAAAATCGGTTGAAAAAGACTGCAGAGCATGTGCTTCGATTCTTCCATTGTGGTAGACACTGTCGGCCTCCCCTTCCGAGCAAACGAATGAAACTGCCCAGCGCTTTGAACGAAATTGGTCACTGTGCATGGGTTCCACCTCTCTGGCAGAGGTTAGGAATGGAGAGAGTGTGTGATCAAAGTTGAGGGCTGCGTAATTTAGAAATCTAGGTTTCCTACCCGCTGTAGTTCCCCGAGTATGGCGAGCCAGAGAACGGTGTCGCAGCAGTCGCTTCCTGAGCGTCTACTTGCTTTCCTCTTTCTAAAGCGCGTAGGATGTGAATCATGGAATCTGAGTGGTCAATCTTACCGAAAATGACAGACTCTCGGTATCAGAACGCAATGGTGTTTTGTGAGGCTGTGGAAGGTGTAAGAGGAAAATTAAGAAATGGTGTATAAAACTGCACATTTGCTCCCTAAGAGTGAAACGTCCCCTTAAAAAATTAATGAATTACTGTGCTGATAAACCTCCTACCTTATTTGATTTTCAAACAGCTGAGCGGAACTGAACGTACCCAGACATTTTGCTCTTTACCTATTCTGATCAACACTAAACTGACACACAATATTTTTAGCGCAACGCAATCTGACTTCCAATAATCCCTACAAAAGAATGGCCCTGACTAACATTAACCTATACCTTTCACAAATCACTTACCTCACAAAAATCTTCGTTACTCGAACTACTGCAATACAGCGAGCGCCACTACTGCCAGCTAAATAAACTTCAAACTACTGAAGTCACTAACTACTGATAGGCATAGTTAGCAAATGAAAGATTTTGATAGAGAACAAACAATGTATTTACCTTAATAGTGTTCAAAAGTCATAATATATATATATCAGTTCATGACATCCAGTCTTACAAATTTACTGTCTCTGATGGAGACACGTCCAGATCATCCGCTCTCAAAACTCCGCCATCTCTCTCATCACATCCACCACTGCTGGTGGCTCACCTCCAACTGCGCAACGCTACGCGCTGTTAACAGCCAACTGCTCAACACTACAATATCGAATATTACTCCAACAATGCAACCAACCACAGTCTTCACACAGCACAGTCAGTGATTTTCATATAGAGCGCTACGTGGCGTTACCAACATAAAAACCTAAACAGCCTACTTACAAGAGGAAGACTGATGTCTGGAGGAAATTCGATGCTACAATCCATATTTCAGACAGACAAAGCACGAATCTCGTCCAGTGCAAACAAAATGGTAGTGTTGTTTACAACAATGTTCGAAATTTTTATGTACATGCAGATAAATACATTGACACACACACACACACACACACACACACACACACACACACACACACATACACATACAGAGAGAGAGAGAGAGAGAGAGAGACAGAGACAGAGACAGAGAGAGTGACAGAATCCTTATCTAACAATTCTAACTTTTTCTGTCATTACGCTACATCTTCTCTGACCAATGAGTGGACGTTCTCTCAGAGAGGCAGTGGCCAATTCTTTTCCCGATCCTTCACAAACTGAGCTAAAGCTCCGTATCTAACGACATCAAGTCGACGAGATGTTGAACTCTAACCTTTCATGGCTCCTTCCTTTCTTCTCCTCTGCTATTAAAGCCGCCCCAGTTTAAAGAAATCACCGTCTACGTACCGACCAAGATTGTGCTCTTCTCGAACACCAGCTTTTATCTCCTCACCAGTAGATGCTCTTTCATGACCTATTACTCCATCTGAATCTTTAATTTCCACTGAGTGCATAGCGGAGGGTACAAAGTACCAGCATTTCTGTAATAATGTCCCCTTACCTTCAACGAATTAGCTAGGGAAATATGACTGCTTGTGAACGCAATATGCGCACTAATTCCTTTCAACGTTTTTACAGAATACTTTAGTGAGATGTATCACGGGAGCAGAAAAACTGAAGCCATTAATTCCCAAAACGCACGAATCCAGGTTTTGGCGCAGTATGAGTTACTGATATCGGCGTATTCACCCCGCTCTAGGGAAACCGCAGAAACTCAGAAGAGTACAAAATTCTCAACTTAATGACGTTTTACAGAGGTAATAAGATTAATAACAGCACAGGTCCGCGAATTAGTGCCAGTGATACGTACCTTGTGACTGCGATTTTGCTCGTGTAGGCCTGAAGAACTGTCTACACACCAAATCACTGTGTTAAAATATTCCAGGAAAGTGAGAGTAATACAATATCAGCAACGCTAATGTTCAGCAATCCATGATCAGACATTACAAAACTTCCTCCTCCAGTTTTAAAGAAAATGTTCCTTTGAGAAGTAATAAAAGGAAGTGGAAAGTGACGACACATAAAATGATTGAGTACCGTAAGAACTGGGTCAGTGTGAATAATACGGCAAGTGCTTGGGTCACAGATACATTTCAGTTCCTACAGAAATTGATTTTAGTAATCCATTGTTTAAGTTTGCTTATGAACGTGGAATACCAATAAAAGCAAAGGATCTGGAAAAGTATGTAGCACCCACTGATTCTGATCATAAACGATACTTAATTTCGGCTCTATTACTGTGAAGTTGTACAATCTGGATACAATGACTTTCAAAGCATTACAAGAACACTGTTTATAAAATGTACAAATATAACGTATTGCGAATACATAGAGAGAAATACTATGTATTGTGCGATTACTCGAGTGCAGAACAATCTCTGGAAGCATATCTAGGAGTATGTCTACTGACCGATTTGAAGTGGAACGACCTAGTAAAATCAAACGTGGATAAGGCAGATGCCAGATTGAGAGACTCACTGATAAGAATGCTCAGGAAGTGTAGTCCACTCACAAAAGAGGTAGCTTACAAAACACTCGTTCGATCAATACTTGAATATTGCTCGTCAGATAAGTACCATATAGAACTGAAAGAAGAAACAGAGTGTACCCGAAGAAGATCAGCCCGTTTAGTTACAGGTTTCATTTAGTAAGTGCGAAAGCGGCATGGGGATGCTCAGCTATCTCCAGTGGCAGACGCTCCAGGAGAGGCATTCTGCATGACGGTATGGTCTACTATTAAAGTTGCGAGAGCGTAAGTTTCTAAAAGAGTCGATAGTATATTGCTTTCTGCTACGTAGATCCAGAGAAAAAACAATGAGGATAAAGTCAGACAGATTGGAGCCCGCACGGCAGCTTATGATCAACCGTTCTCCCCGCGAACCATAAGAGACTATCAGGAAAAGGGGGTAAGTGGCACTTGCAGGCGATGTACCCTCCTCCACGCAGCATAAAGTGACTTACGGAGTACAGGTGTAGATGTAGATATTTTCACACTTAGACCATTCCTTGAATTTAACTAGTGTGCAATAAGATTATACTCTGAAGCGCCAAAGAAACTAGTTCAGGCATGCGTATTCAAATGCGGAGAGATGAAAACAGGCAGAATACGGGGCCGCGGTCGGCAACACCTGTATAAGACAACAAGTGTATGGCGCGGTTGTTAGGTCGGTTACAGCTCTTACAATGGCAGTTTATAAAGGTTTCAATGAATTTGACCGTGGTATAGTCGGCGCACGAGCGATGGAACACAGCATCTCCGAGGTAGCGATGAAGTGGGGATTTTCCCGTACTACCATTTCACGAGTGAACTGTGAATATCAGGAATCCGCTTAAACATCAAGTGTTCGATGTCGCTGCGGCCGGAAAAAGATCATGGAACAACGGGACCAACGACGACTCCAGAGAATCGTTGAACGTGACAGAAGTGCAACCCTTCCGCAAATGGCTGCAGATTTCAATGCTAGGCCATCAATAAGTGTCAGCGTGCGAACCTGTGAACGAAGCATCATCGATACTGCCTTTCGGAGCCGAAGGCCCACTCGTGTATCCTTGCCACGTGCCTTGTCACGGACCGCGCGGTTTCTCCCGTCGGAAGCTCGAGTACTCCTTCGGGCATGGCTGTGTGTGTTGTCCATAGCGTAAGTTAAAGTTAAATTAATTAGTGTGTAGGTTTAGGGACCGATGACCTCAGCAGTTTGATCCCATAAGACCTTACCACAAATTACCAAAATTTCCTTATACCCTTGATGACAGCATGACATATCGCTTTACGCCTCGTCTGGGCCCTTCAACACCGACATTGGACGGTTGATGACTGGAGTCATGTTGCCTGGTCGGACGAGTCTCGTTTCAAATAGTATAGAGCGGATGGATGTGTACGGGTATGGAGACAACCTCATGAATCCATGGACCATGCATGTCGGCAGGGGACTGTTCAAGCTGATGGAGGCTCCGTAATGGTGTGGGATGTGTGCTGCTGGAGTGATATGGGACACCTGATACTTCTAGCTACGACTCTGCCAGGTGACACGTACGTAAGCATCCTGTCTGATCACCTGCATCCATTGAGCATTTCGACGGACTTGGGCAACTCCAGCAGGGCAATGTGACATTCCATACGCCCAGAATTGCTACAGTATGGTTCCAAGAACACTATTCTGGGTGTAAACACTTCCGCTGGCCACTCCCCAGACATGAATATTATTGAGCATATCTGGGATTCCTTGCAACGTGCTGTCCAGAAGAGATCTCCGCCCCTCGGAACCTTACGGATTTATAGACATACCTGCAGGATTCATGGAGTCAGTTCTCTCCATCACTACTGCAGACATTAGTCGAGTCCATGCCACCTCCTGTTGCGGTACTTCTACTTGCTCACGGGGGCTCTACACGATATTAGGCAGGTATATCAATTTCTTTGGCTCTTCACCATATATACATATATTAGTTAGCTGCACACAAAATCTTTGTGTAATAAACTAAATAGTTTGAGAGATAAAGGAATTGATGTTCTGAGGAGGAACTTCAGTGGAAATGTACTCTGGAAGTTATGGCTTCAACTTTTACACGGTGTACCTCGAACTCCGGTTCTCTTAAATTTATCTGCGTGGGTTTTTCGTGAAGAACTTCGCCTCTCTTTCTCGTTCCAGCTGTAGATTAAGGAGATCCTTTGATTTCATATTGCATAGTGGTATTACTCAGATGCGTTTAAATAAATGTGAAAGGGGCCAGATGTTATTCTCTAATCTTGTAATCCATTTCTGTCTGGTTTTTTGTCTTGTTTATTGATATTATCTTGTGTTCATCTACACTTGAAGAGAGCTGCTATGCAATACGCTATTTTTTTAAAAAATCTAGATATTTCTGTATCTCCTTCTCTAACATTTTGCGCGGTGTCTTTTTGTTCTAAGTCGTGTCTCCCTACCACTTTCGCGCAACGACGCTCTGAGCGTGTTTTTTACGGAATTGACTAGTTTAAACCTGGGACCTGTTGCTCGTAAGGAGACGCCAGACCACACATGACATGTAGAGTTCACAAGAGTTCAGTGAGACTAGCGATGATATAATCAAATACTTAATGATTTCAGCGTCAGCTCCACTGCACTCCCTGTAAAAGAATTTTAATACTAACTAAATTTAGTGGAAGGGGTTCAAGGCTTTCCTATTTTTAGTTAGCTGGTAGAATAACGTCGAAAAAGCAGTTAAGTTTACCATTGGAAATTTTAATCTACTCACAAAACGTTGATTATAAATTGCACTATTGATAAAAGGAAATGGCCGGCCGGAGTGGTCGTGCGGTTCTAGGCGCTACAGTCTGGAACCGAGCGACCGCTACGGTCGCAGGTTCGAATCCTGCCTCGGGCATGGATGTGTGTGATGTCTTTAGGTTAGTTAGGTTTAATTAGTTCTAAGTTCTAGGCGACTGATGACCTCAGAAGTTAAGTCGCATAGTGCTCAGAGCCATTTGAACCATTAAAAGGAAATATCTTAATACAGGATGATAAAAACCAACTGCGTCCAACAAAAATGTGAACGAATATTCCCTGAATGGGTTTCCAAGTTTTCCAAGTTCTATAATGGATCGAAGTATAACCTATGCCATATCACCTCTATAATCTAGGTTTAAATTAAGTTTCACAAAAGAGAAAACTATCAAAATGGTCTACAGTGACCCTCAATTATCTTTAATTACTTATTTAACTTGTCGTAAATTACAGTGGCTGATGTAGCTTCTCAATAATTATATAACAGAAAAATGATCGCGTTTCAGATTTTTACTTCAGGTAGCAAATGTGAACACCATGAGATTTAATTGACGATCTACACTAGTATTACGTAAAAAGGGGATGTAACAGATGAGAGTTCTGCAGTTCTGAGTAAAGCGTTATGCGCTGTTATGCGGCATCGTGTGCATTCATTACCTTGACGGTGTTTAGGCAGCATCAGGGCGCGGCGGGGGGCGCAGCTCCACACATCTCGCCGTCTCGGAAGCAACTCTCTCTAACTTCTCCTTACTACCATTTACCGAAGTTGGTTTAAGAAAAGCTATCTGGCTGTGTTTTCAACTGACCAATCAGAGTCTCAATGTTAACCTTAAGCTCCACCTACAAAACTTCTGTCTATCCAATGAGAAACGTTATGCATTTCATAGTGGGGCAATCTTTTTAATGTTTGCAACGTAACAGAGACGCGAAAAAATCTCACGCTAAAACTTGCAGCTGGTGTGGCCCTTTTAGTGTTATCTTAAGATCTATACTGTTCTTCTGGAGGGCTCTATCTTTTAACATGGTCTGGGGGGTGGTCCTGGCGGTCAGCTGGATGTCCGTCCCTTATCGTAGGGCCTCCTAGCCTACACGATTCTGCTCTCGGCTTCTGTTCTCGTTTCTCCCATCAGAACTGCGTCTGTTTCATGGTGGGCAGGTATGACATGCATTTAGGCGTTCTTGTGTTAGTCTGTGGTATTCCATTTGCTCACTCGTTGATCGTATTACTTTGGTTAATTTAATGTCAGGATTTATTCGGATACTGACGGATTTGCTATCATGTCAGGGTTTTCATGGAAGGTGTTGGATTTGCCTGACACCTTACACTTACAATAATTAAGCGATGATACCTTCGTGTAAGTAGAGAAACATCAGAGAACTATCTGAGAATGCTGTTGATGTTAACAACTACCGTTTAGTCACGTTGACAAACATATATTGTTTCTAATTTCAATCATATATAAGCATCTCCAACAGAAAGATATCCTGTACACCAGCTAATAAGTATTCCGTAAATATCGGTCGTGCGAAATCCTACTCGCATTTTTCTCACATGACGTCCTGAAAGCCATAAATGAAGGCTTTCAGGTCGATGCAATTTTTCTTGACTCAGAATCACCCCAACGCATATTAACGAAAGTACTACTTTATGGAGTGTCAAATGATGTTTGCGACCGATTGGGAAGTGAGGAAGCAGCAAGTTATCGACGAAAGGAGAATCATCGATAGACGTAAAAACAGCTTGCGGCGGGGCAGTTTATTGCCACCCTTGCTGTTCACGTTGAAAATTAATGACTTGAGCGTTAACAAGAACTCGGCGATCTGGCCCAGATGTCCACTGTGTCGACGACTGGTACATGACGTTATTTAGATGCAGCATGAAGGAGCAAGCGGGTCAGCTTTCAAGACCTTGGAGCCGTTACTCCTCAAAGTAGCTCCTAATTTTCAATACCACGCTGAGTGCCCCGTTCAACAACTCTCACGATGATAAGATCTGTTACAGTATCAGGAAGTAAACCCGAGTCCTTCGCACGGTAGTCACATGCACTGACCGCCCAGCTGCAGATGCAGACAACATTTATGTCCGACCACACAGTATTAAAAGTAACCTCAGACTTTTGCAGATGCAGTTTTCTGTAATGATCCATTATCTAAAAAAAAGTACAACCATTCGCTCAGATCTTAATATGGTATCGAGGACGAGAAATCATTGACAGCTTGCTTTAAAGATTCCCTTACATAACACAAAAATTAGTATCCTTTGACTAAAATGTCAATGGGTCACATTTGGAACATGTCAACTCATACAAATACATGGTGACAGTTATTGATCTACAAGAAAAAACGTAAATGAATTAAAAACCACGGCGTGCACGCACTTTATTCAACATGTAAACGTCACTACAGATATTCAGATTTAGATTGGGACATGTTCGATATGCCTGCCATCATTGACGATGATGTGGCGCAGAGGAATAGCGAAATTCTGCATGACCCGTTGAAGTGTCGGAACATCGATGCTGACGATGACGACCTAAATGGCTCTTTTCAGCTTAGCAGTGGTTTGGGGTTATTGCTGTACACCTTGTCTTTAATACAGCCTCACAAAAAAGGAGTCGCATGTGTTCAGATCCGGAACATATGGCGACCAGCCGAGGCCCATGGCAGTGGTCTCTGGGTACTCCAGAGCCAGCATGTGGTCCCCAAAGTGCTCCTCCAGGACATAAAACATTCCCCTGCTTCGACGGGAAGGGCTCCGTCTTGCGTGAACAATATCTTGTCAAAATCAGGGTCAATTTGGATAATGGGGATGAAATTATTCTCCAAAACCTTCACGTACCGTCTGGTAGTCACCGTGTATCAAGAAATATCACACCGATTATTCCGTGACTGGACATTGCACATCACGCAGTCATCTGTTGAGAGTGAAGAGACTTCTCGCTCACGATACGCGGGTTCTCAGTCCCCCAAATGTGTCACTTTTGCTCATTGACGAACCCATCCAAATGAACGTGGGTTTCGTCGCTAAACCGAACCATGCATACGCATACTAATTCCCATCATTCCCCTCGGCCAACCGTGCAGTTTTAACGTTTTATCGCAAACCTTTCAGAAGTTATGACGATTTTATTTCATACAGTTAAATAGTTCGCACCCTGTACTTGGGCGTAATAATTTCTGAAGATGTGAAATGGAGTGATCACATGGATTCAGTCGTAGGTAAAGCAGGTGACACACTTCGGGTTTTTGGCAGTTTACAGGAAAAATGGAGACACTGTGCAAATTTACCAAGGAGAGAGCTTGAAAAGCACTCGTGCGATCGATCGTAGGAAATTGCTCACATGTGTGGGACCCATGCCAAACAAAAGTAATGGTGACGTTGGACGTACCCAAAGCAGCGCACCACGAATCGCCTCAGGTTTGATGGACTCAAGGGAGAGCGTCACACAAATACTGAATGTAGCATGTCCGATTTTTAAACGTATTTTAAGTTACTGAATTACATCTGGAGTCCAATTAGAATATATAAAATAATATGTATGTTGATGCATTGTGTGAAGAAAAATGTCAAATATACAGCGAAAGATTTCTTACAACAACTTAGGAATGTCGTACAACATTCTGCCTTTTGTTCCTGCTGAAATGACGAGATTAGACTAACTACACCGTGGACAGAGATAAGCAGCCATTCTTCCCGCACCCTATACAGAAATGGAATAGCTATTAATAAGTGGTACAATGGGAAGTAATGTCTGCCATGCACTCAACAATGGTTTGCGGAGTGTGGACGTAGATGTAGATGATGTTGTTTTGGTCCTTAGCCAAAGAGTATTTTGATGCTGTCTTCATTCTAGTCTATCGTGCTCATGCCTCTTCATTTCTGAATAACTACTGCAACCTTCTTTCATTTGGACCTGCTTACTGTATTCATGCCTGTATCTCCGTCTATAGTTTTCACCTTCCCACGTTTCCCTCCATCAAATTGACGATTCCTGTAGTGAAGTCAGTTCATAGATTTCTTTTTCCCTATTTAGATTCAAAATCTCTTCAGTAGTTACCAGATATACTCGTCCAATCTCGAAAACTTTTCTATAGCACCACATTGAAAATCTATTTTCTTCTTGTCTTAAATATTTGTGAACCTCGTTCTACTTCCCAATAAGGCTGCATTCCCCACAAGTACCTTCAGAAAATACTTTCTAACATTTCAATTTATAATCGATCGTAACAAATTTATATTTAGATGTAGATCTCAATAAACTCTTTAGGTACACTGAGAACATGTTTTGTGTGTCACTCCTGTCTTGCGCATCGCTCATCAACAGTACGATTAGCTTCCCTGCAGGGAACAGTGAATGTACTTGACACCCTAAGCACCTGGACGTCTTTACTGGGACATAACATTACTCGGATCTTATTTGCAAACTGCAACACTGCTGTTACGCCTCTGAGCATGTGCTCTACATTGCTGGTTTTTTCACCTGCCTCGCGATGACTGGTTGTTTGTGTTATCATCATCATTTCATCATTTTTCATGAAAGCAGCGAGATTGGACTGAGCGAAGGTTGGGAATTTGTACGGGCGCTGATAACCACGCAGTTGAGCGCCCCCCAAACCAAACATCATCATCATCATCATCATCATCATCATCATCATCATCATCACTGCTGGTTGTAGCGCTTCACTACTATAGAACTGCTGCTCCTTATGTTAGGTCATGGAGCTTGTTCCCATGTCTGTTAACGAATACGTTCGTAGCAACTATTCTACTTAGTGTTTCTGAAACGAGACAGGACGTGATCTTTATCCAAAATGTGTATTGGTATGTCCAAAGACATTTTTATGTGTGGAATGGAAGCTTTGACACTCTGGTATGCATTGGTAGGGTTCTACTCAAACTGATCTAACCAACTATTTGCTATTCGTCAGAGTAGCAAGAATACTAGACAGATAGTGGCGTATTCAGTGTTAAAATGGACGCCGTTCTTGTCATCTACCAACTACTGCGGTGACCTTTCACCATGAGGCCGTAATGGCTATTCCTCTTTGTATTTTTCTTCATACAATGCATCAATATACAAATTATTTTATTTATTTTAAGTGGCCTCATGACCGTAATTCAGTAACTTACCATAGGTTTAAAAATGGGACATTATATTCCTAAACAACGAAAAATTGCATATGTGTTTCTGTGGAGGTTAACACACTGATACAAGACATTCGAAAAGTGTTTTCAATTGCAACGATTTACAATTTTTTTAAATTACGAGTTGTTTTTTCAGTTAAGAAATTGAATTAATCTTAAATCCGAATACGCTACCGTGGAACACAAAGGACGCCGGTAGCCATACCACTTGTCCGGTATATAGTAATTTGTTTAGTTTCTGTCTCTCACATGTTTCCTCCTGGAAGTGAATTGAATTTGTGTATTTTACTGGGTACTAACTTATTCTTAATTTTTTTACGAAAATCTGAGTGCATATCTGTGTGAGGTGTTACTCCATCTGAAAAGCCCTTTCACTTGACTCCATTTAAATTTCTAATTTGTACATGGCATGTAGCTATATCAGCACTTCAGAGTTAGCGGATTTATTTGCTACAGTAGCTTTCGTGAAAGCAGAGTTTCTAGTAAAAAGTAACTGTTGATACACCCATTTTCACTAGAGAAATTTATTTCTGTTTTAACAGCTAGCAGATATTTCGATAATTGGCTGCAATAAGAATTCTGCACAGCAGATTCAAGTGTTTGTTTATTCTCTCTTTTCTATTTCCCAATCTCAGCAGCGCCACTGTCGGGTAATTTTTTTCCTTTTGCAGAAGGTCTATTTGTACTTCCTGCGTTACTGCTCATTGCTTTGTTTGCATTTTTGAGACCCTATCAAGTTTCACTTTACTCGGTGTCATATGGGTAGGGGCTGTGCTTGTTGTGAGCGCACACAAGGAGGATTGACTGCTGTCTATAAACAGCTGCGGGCCGTGTTGGAAAAGGTCGACAGGCTTCTGGCTACTACTCGAGGCAGGGGCGAGACTTTCGACACCCTTGGTGTCGTTCGAAAACCCAGGTGTCCAGGTAGTCGCTGCGTCTTCTGATACGCGACCTCTGACCAGTTCCTCTTCGCACGAGAGTGAACGGTGGACAATGGTGGGTTCGCGTGTCAGAGGGCGGAAGGCGAAAGAGGGAATGTACCGCACGGCTGAGTCCTTACGCCTTAGCAATGCTGCTAATACTTCTGAACTAACGCGGGCTGGCTTTCCTCATGAGCCAGCGGCCGATTTTCCTGCCCAGACCAGATTAGTACAGCGGGTGTTTTTGCTAATCACTGGGAGTTCCAACATCAGATGGGTAATGAAGTCCCTCAGGGAAGTGTCATGCAGCTCAGGTAAGAATCCCGCTGTGCGCTCAGTGTGTTTGCTGGGGCGTCGTCTGTGATGTGGAGGAGGCCTTGCTGACGGCTGTCGAGCCTACTGGGTGCAATCGGCTGCAAATTGTGGCACATGTCGGCACGAATGACACCTGCCACTTGGGTTCTGAGGCTATCCTCAGTTACTATCGACAGATGGCTGATTTGGCGAAGATAACTAACATTGCACGTGGGGTGCATCGAACGCAGGATCGATAGCAGTCCTTTGGTTTAGAGCACCGTGAAGGTATAATCAGAAACTCAGACTACTCTGCGACTGTGTCGGATGCGAATGTCTTGACCTCCGCTATCAGGTACAGTACTGTAGGCTTCCCCTTAATAGGTCAGAAGCCGACTACACGCAGGAAGCCACTACAAGGCTAGTGGAGCACTTGTGACGTGCATATGGGGGATTTTTAGGTTGGAGAACACCCCACCCCTTCCTTGAGACGAACTGCCTGCCAACCGAAACTACTCCAGCAATAACGTTCTCAGCGAATGCTCGTTCTCGCATATCGGTTACAGAAAAGATTAATATGACATTAGTAAACTGCAGGAGCATCCAAGGAAAGATACCAGAATTACTATCGTTAGTTGAAGGTTACAATGCCCAGACAGTATTAGGGCCAGGAAGTTGGCTGACACCGGAAGTGAATAGCAACGAAATCCTACGTCCAGATTAGAACATTTACCGTACGGATGGATTAGTCGCCAATGGCGGCGGCGTATTGATTGCAGTGAAGAGTTCGATAATATCTAGCGAGGTTATTATGAATTCCGAATTAAGCCTCAAAAGTCGATCAAAAACGGTAATCTGATCTTTTGTAGACCTCCTGGATCAAGGGCTGTAGTGATAGAGCGCTTCAGAGAGAACTTGCTGAATATCGTTGGTAATTTTCCTGATGATACCGTTGTAATACTTGCCAGGTATATATTGGTGGAGTCAAGCGATAAAACCTGGTGCCGGAGACAGGGATAATTGACATTATTCTGAATTCTTGTCCGAAAATTACTTAGAGCTGACAATTAGAGAACCAACTCATGAAGGTAGCGTCTTAGACCTCCTATCAACAAACAGACGTGAACTTATGGGATCACTTAGCGTAAGGGAAGGTATCAATGGTCGTAAGGCTGTGATAGCAGCTATGACTACCGGTTTTTCGCGAAATAATAAGAAAGATAAGGAAAACTTTTTGCTTAGCAGTAATGACCGCATACAAATTGCGGATATCTGAGAAGTCAGTATCAAATATTCAATACTGAGGACGAAGATGTGGAGCACGTAGGAAAAAAAATTGAAAAGCATCGCTTTATATGCTTTAGACAAGTATGTTTCGAGCAAGGTCTTAAGAGCTGGGTAAGGCGCACCGCGTGGTTTAATAACCGCGTTAGAACACTGCTACGTAAACAAAGAGAACTTAATCACAGAAGTAAAAGGAAAAAAAGTCCTTAACGATGTATAGTGTGCTACGTCATGTAGCTATAATTTCTTATTCACAAGTCCCATTATTATGTCAGTTCCAATACCTGTAATTCTTATACGTTTTTAATACGATTTTAAGAAGAGAGATCATTTTGCTCACAAACCTGTTTTCATCTGTCACAATATGTAATTGTTTTTCGTGTTTCTCATGAAGACTCCCATAGTCGTCGTCGAAACTAGGTCAATTTAAATCTTATTGCAACCGTTTGGCCGTATTATACAAATCATGATCTGATAGTGATTAAAGGTGGTGTCAGCTCTTCATTTATATCTAACGTCATTGTTGCGTTTCTTACAGGCTTCTTAAAGAGTGTTATGAATATAATAGGTAACTCTTTTTACAAAATGCTCCACATTTTCTCTTTATCTACTTTACTTCCAAATCAAGAAGTACTAAATTGGTGTCTCTATTAAATTCCGCGTGTTTACCAGGTTTATCAGTGTCTTGTTTCATCACAAATGTTTCGCCTGTTGTCGACTTCCCTCTACGGAAACCTATTGCCCCTACAGAGTTTTCTTTGAAAATGAAAAAAAAAGTGTACAAAACTTCAATCTTGCAATATCGTCAGTTCTAACGCGTATATGAACTCAGTTTTACCTATTTAGTCTTTACATTATTTTATCATTTCATTATTAATTGATTTACTGATTCGACATTCTCGCCGGCTGCTCTTCATTCCAGTGCAAATATTGTCATGTTCGCTCTTGAAACCAAAATATGCAGTCGTATCTCATATTTTTTCTGGCTTATTTGTACTGTTGAACGTGGCGTAGCTGTGGTAACATCACGGTATTTGTGACATCTGACCCTTTAAAAGGCCAATTCTCCGTATTATTACTGGGAGCAAATGGTGTTGTTGTGAGCAGCAGTGATGTCGAATGACAGAACAACGGAGCAAACAATTCTAAAATCAGGTCGTACCTGCATTATATAAAGAGTGAAAATTTCAACGGTTCCAATGCCAGATCTCACATCTGCTAGGAGAATTAAAAACAGTGTATATCTTTTTGCAAAAAAATTATTTGTATAAAAAAAACTGAGATGACCCTCTGATACCACAGAATTATGAAGCTCACCTCATTACTGCTACAAATAATGATAATTCAGAAAATAAATAATTATTAAGCACGTCCTAGTAGCCATTCCTGGGTACTGACTGGTTCTAAGTAACAATAAGAAAGGTTCCATTTCGAGTGTCGTTAAAACGGAGGCACTATATTTTATTTGTGATAATACAAGTATAGAAATAGAGCAGTTATGTTTTAACTAGTGGAAATGTAGTCCATAAAAACTTTTTTCGTATCTTTTCAGCTTATTAAATGAGGATCCAAGAAAAAAATCTCTCAGCATTGACCTCTGTTTCTTACACAACTCTTTTCTTGATATCAGCCACTGTAAAATTTACTGTAGAACACCTTGTGCTTATGGAAAGAAATGACAACATCATCAACAGATCTTTCTATTTTATAACTGATAAATATGGCTGGTCTGTAAGTTGAAGTACGGCATGACATACATCAGCCATGGTCTTCCCTCTTTTGAATAGAGTGGCATTTTCCCTTCTTCTCTTTCAGAATAAGAATTTTAGTAGTTATTTGAGATGGATGACTATAAAACACTTTGATCATGCTTTATCAGTTAGCATTGTAACTACATGGATTAGGTTCATTGCTTTAGCTGACCCAACGATCTTGCGCAACAAAGACCTTGCTTACTTTTGTTCATTTCTGAATAACTCCAAAATCTCTGTAGCAGTTCAGAAATCCACGCGCACTCAACAAAAACTTGAGCGTTATCTCTTCAAATTATCCCAGGCTTACCAGAGACCTCATTAAAAAGTAGATGGAGACCTTGAACGTGGGACTTGAAACTCTAGAGAGATGTACTGCTTGCCAGAAAGAGCATGTGCCGTCTAGTAATGCAAGTATGAAAGATTTCCTTCAAGATTTGGTATTTGGAAAGCAGCGAAAACAAAAATGGCACATGGGAAGTTTGACATTTCCCTCTTTGTGTCTGCCAATACTCTTCATATTTTGTTGATTTTGTAAATAGCTTGAATCAACTGACGAAGCGCAGCAGTCGCTGCGACGAGTTTTTGGATCTGAAGATGACCTATACTGGCTGAAACCAGTTACTAAAAATAAATACATTGTGATATAGACGGTGTTACACGACTATAACTGGTAGTAGATAAGATTTGGAAAGACAATATAACAGATATACTTTGAAAAATTTTGTGTCTGCTGAAGTACTGCAAGTATGTATACCATACCTCGTGTCAGTGCAGCATGACGTATATAGAACGGCATGGTCGAATGTCAATATACACGCTATAGACAGGTAAGCAAATCATTAGATTTATAATATCTGCGACAGTGTATCAGCGTTGTTCGTGTTCAGTGTTGTTATCAGGCCTGGTAGGGTATGTGAGGGACTTGAACAGCCTTACATGTTGATTCGTCGCTGTGAAGAGCACGGAGAGGCTGCGTATACCTGTGAGAGAAAGCCTGGAGGAGTTTCAGAGGGCCTAATTTCGGGTCTCCATTTGGCGGGCTGATCGAATCGTGCAATATCTTGATTTGTTGGGCATGCGAATGTGAAAGTGGCCCGATTCCAGACTGCGTGGGAACGTGAGGGCAAACGTATTCGTCGTCAAAGTTTAAATCGACCACATCTGGCAACCACAAGGGAAGTGGTTAGTTGGTTGGTTGATTCGGGGGAGGGGGCCAAACAATGAGGTCATCGGTCCCATCGGATTAGGGAAGGATGGGGAAGGCAGTCGGCCGTGCCCTTTCAAACGAACCCTCCCAGCATTTGCTTGAAACGATTTGGAGAAATCATGGAAAACGTAAATCAGGATGGCCAGCGCGGCTTTGAACCGTCGTCCGCCCGAATGCGAGACCAGTGTGCTAATCACTGCTCCACTTGGCTTGGTTCCATAAGGGGGATCTCTATACATCTGCATCTACATTTATACTCCGCAAGCCACCCAACGGTGTGTGGCGCAGGGCACTTTACGTGCCACTGTCATTACCTGTCTTTCCTGTTCTAGTCGCGTATGGTTCGCGGGAAGAACGACTGCCGGAAAGCCTCCGTGCGCGCTCGAATCTCTCAAATTTTACATTCATGATCTCCTCGGGAGGTATAAGTAGGGGGAAGCAATATATTCGATACCTCATCCAGGAACGCACCCTCTCGAAACCTGGACAGCAAGCTACACCGTGATGCAGAGCGCCTCTCTTGCAGAGTCTGTTACTTGAGTTTCCTAAACATCTCCGTAACACTATCACGCTTAACAAATAACCCTGTGACGATACGCGTCGTTCTTCTTTGGATCTTCTCTATCTCCTCTGTCAACCCGACCTGGTACGGATCCCACGCTAATCAGCAATACTCAAGTATAGGTCGAACGAGTGTTTGTAAGCCAACTCCATTGTAGATGGACTACATTTTCTAAGGACTCTCCCAGTGAATCTCACCCTGGCGCCAGCCTTACCAACAATTAATTTTATCTGATCATTCCACTTCAAATAGTCCGGTACGCATACTCCCAGATATTTTACAGAAGTAACTGCCACCAGTGTTTGTTCTGCTATCATATAATCATACAATAAAGGATCCTTCTTTCTATGTATTCGCAATACATTACATTTGTCTATGTCAATGGTCAGTTGCCACTCCGTGCACCAAGTGCTTATCCGCTGCAGATCTTCCTGCATTTCGCTGCAATTTTCTAATGCTGCAACTTCTCTGTATAGTACAGCATCATCCGCGCAAAGCCGCATGGAACTTCCGACACTATATAGTAGGTCATTTATAAATATTGTGTGCCAAGGACATCATAACCTCTTCACATCTGCACCTTCCATCCAAGAAGAAGTAATGGAGTGCCTGCAACGTTCTGTGTCATCTACACCGTACGTCGGAGACTAGCAACAGCAGGCCTAGGAAATTACTGTGCCACAACACAAATGGCTGCTTTTGGAGTTGTTCCGTTATGGGAAGCACGAATTGGTGATGACTCGCGCCGCAATGTGTTCAGCGATAAATCGCAGTTCTTCACTATCTCGGATGATCATCGTTGGCACGTATGAGGCGACACTGGAAGAGGAGAGTCACAGCGGTGTAACTGCTTGCGTCAGGGCTTGAGTGGCCATCGGGTGCGACTTCAGGGAACGCTAACCGCACAACGGTACGTCACTGACACCCTCGTCCTCTGTTATCTCTCACGCGGTAGTATATCAGTGTCAGTTTTCAACAACAATGCCCGTCCACACATGGCAAGTGTCTCTATGAACTGTCTGTGCGATGTTCAGGCATCCAAGTATCCAGGAAGATCCAGAGACCTGTCGCCGATGTAACATGTGTGGGATCTGCTTGGATTTGAACTGCATCGCAGTGTCAGTATCCAATAAATGAGAAATCATTTAAAATAGTTGTGGGTCAGCTTTCATCATGAGGGGATAAAATGGTTCTCTGACACCTTTGCCAACGGAATAAATGCATGCATCCAGGACAAACCGCGACTGCTACGGTCGCAGGTTCGAATCCTGCCTCGGGCATGGATGGGTGTGATGTCCTTAGGTTAGTTAGGTTTAAGTAGTTCTAAGTTCTAGGGGACTGATGACCACAGATATTAAGTCCCATAGTGCTCAGAGCCAACCAGGACAAACTGGGTTACAATGTCATACTGATAAATGGGCTCTTACTGCTAAGTTCTTTATACACCCAGTGATTTTGTAATTCCTGAAGTAACATTTGTCAGGCAGTGTGTTCTCTCACAGTCTTGCAAGGAATGAACAACAACCGAGCAAAGGATCTGGCCCATATTGCGCACTTTCTATGCTGTATTCCATTGCTAATTCTGGAAACAAGGATTTCAGTTGATTAAAAAGAGAAAAATGTACCTAACAATAACACTGAATACGTTTCTGATTAAGGCCAACTCGGAACAGCCAAACAAACAGTTCGCTGCCGATCCTGCTCCCCCCACCCTCCACCAACAATGATCCGGCTGCCTCGGGTTGCGGGCAGGCACTTACCGTTCAGCCTAGTTTACACGACGACATTGGGTTACGCCATTCGTTGTGTGGAATGAGTTGCACGCAAGTGGTTACATATATAACTGTAGACACGGCGACAGCAGTATATACTTCAGTTTCGTCGTTTTGTGGGTCCCTGATTTGTGCCTGAAATGAAAGTTTTGGCAGCTGCACGTCTCACGAGTTGTGATGGAGTTACAGCTTGTTACGTGGAATAGCTGCATAAGAAAAAAATAAGAAACGTGTTTCGATTAGCGACTGGATGGAGAATTGACGTCAGCTCGGTTGCTCAGCATCCTTGCTGAAATAATTGATAACGGAAGATCCAAGATGTTCTTTTAATTATCTTAGAATGTCACCAGAACTGTTCGCGTTTCTTCTACATAGAGTTGTTGTGTTGTTGTGGTCTTCAGTCCTGAGACTGGTTTGATGCAGCTCTCCCTGCTACTCTATCCTGTGCAAGCTTCTTCATCTCCCAGTACCTACTACAGCCTACATCCTTCTGAATCTGCTTAGTGTATTCATCTCTCGGTCTCCCTCTACGATTTTTACCCTCCACGCTGCCCTCCAGTACTAAACTGGTGATCCCTCGATGTCTCAGAACATGTCCTACCAACCGATCCCTTCTTCTAGTCAAGTGGTGTCACAAGCTCCTCTTCTCCCCAATTCCATTCAATACCTCCTCATTAGTTATGTGATCTACCCATCTAATCTTCAGCATTCTTCTGTAGCACCACTTTTCGAAAGCTTCTATTCTCTTCTTGTCTAAGCTATTTATCGTCCACGTTTCACTTCCATACATGGCTACACTCCATACAAATACTTTCAGATCGACTTCCTGGCATTTAAATCTATACTCGATGTTAATAAATGTTTCTTCTTCAGAAACGCTTTCCTTGCCATTGCCAGTCTACATTTTATATCCTCTCTACTTCGACCATCATCAGTTATTTTGCTCTCCAAATAGCAAAACTCCCTTACTACTTTAAGTGTCTCATTTCCTAATCTATTTCCCTCAGCGTCACCAGACTTAATTCGACTACATTCCATTATCCTCGTTTTGCTTTTGTTGATGTTCATCTTATATCCTCCTTTCAAGACACTGTCCATTCCGTTTAACTGCTCTTCCAAGTCCTTTGCTGTCTCTGACAGAATTACAATGTCATCAGCGAACCTCAAAGTTTTTATTTCTTCTCCATGGATTTTAATACCTACTCCGAACTTTTCTTTTGTTTCCTTTATTGCTTGCTCAATATGCAGATTGAATAACATCGGGGAGAGGCTACAACCCTGTCTCACTCCCTTCCCAACCACTGCTTCCCTTTCATGTCCCTCGACTCTTATAACTGCCATCTGCTTTCTGTACAAATTGTAAATAGTCTTTCGCTCTCTGTATTTTACCCCTGCCACCTTCAGAATTTGAAATAGAGTATTCCAATCAACATTGTCAAAAGCTTTCTCTAAGTCTACAAATGCTAGAAACGTAGAAACATAGAGTTAATTATGCAATAAGGAATAAAGATACTATAATGAATGAAGCCCTGTTGCCAGAACTGAAATTATATGTCATATTGCGTGCACTACAATCGAGAACACTTGGCAGGCTATAAGATGCGGTTTTAGTTGGTGATAACGCTATTTCATGAACACTAATGATTATTAACATTAACAGTAATAATTATTAACATTAGCAACAATAATTACTCGAAGCAGTACGCATTAAGAAGAGAATCGTTTGCAAACTACTCTCTTGAAAGTAGATCTTTACAGTGGCATTATTTCTAAATTCTAACACATTTGAATGGGGAGCACTGCAGCGACGTTTTAAATAGATGAATAATGAATAAAGAATGCAGATTCTTGAATTTGTGTAGCCTTCGCTCCTGTCAACATTATTGCTTAACAAAGAGTTGGACAACTCGAACGATGGGATTTTAGTCTTGTAGACGAGGCATTCCCACAGCTAGAATTACATTTGCTTGTATTTTTCTTAATTCAGTTTGATATGTGCTCGTAACTCTAGTTTTGCACTGCAGCTCAGATGTTGTCAAATCATCTATGTCATGATCGCACATGACGGTCTCAGAGGCAGCAATATGTTTATTATTTTTGTAATCAGCATCACTGAAATCCTACAAACACCTATGCAAAGCATAGATAGCCAAAAAGCGAACATTATTCTCCGTTCCCCACTTCATATTTCAGTTTGTCTACACTCTATGAACACACATAACCTCAAAACTCATGCAACTAGTGTCGCCAAAGTTAGAACACGGCGAAAGTGTTTAGTTTCACCAACGAGTTGCACAAACGCGCGGCGCGCATGCGCGGTGGCTGGTAGCGCAGTTGCCTGCAACCTATTGTCGTCGTGTAAATTAGGCTTTATAGGAACAGCTACGGATCCGCCACGGGAGGCAAGTGTGTAAGAGGGGGACGGGGTGGCTGTCGGTGGTCACACACTAGCATTGTCTTCATCAGCCCGCCTGATCATGATAATGTTTCTGTTAACCTGTAAGTTGCACCCGTTGGATCCCGAAATGTGACTGTATTGAAGTGCACAGATTTTGGTTGTGGTAATCACTTCTTGTGACAATGATTTAAATCAAAGTTATGTCGCTTTCTTCATTCCTTTAGCGCCGAGTCAAAGGACTGGTTGCCTGAATGGCAACATATCTTCACCTTTCACAAATCTTTCTGTCTTCTTCTACATTTCTGTGTACGAATTACAACAATCTTTCACAATTTAATGTACTGTGTACTTCATCTGTTTTCTTACTCTAGCTCTTTTTCATTGAAATGTCCCTCTATTATTCTTTGACGATCCCGTCTTGTCTTAACAAATGGGCGATAGGCTATATTCACCTTTTCTACAGTTATTTTTGGCTCTGCGCTCTGGTCCAGATGGGACATTTGGGACCGACCGACCGCCGTGTCATCCTCAGACAATTGCGTCATTCAGATGCGGTATGGAAGGGCGTGGGGTCGGCGTACAGCTCTCCCGGCCGTTGTTGGCATACTAGACCTTCGATCCTCTACCTCCCTTGTTCCAGTCCTCCCATCAGGGGAAAATTTCTGGCAGTGCTGGGAGTCGAGCAGAGGTCTTCCAGAAGGAAGCCAGACACGCTGACCACTGACAACAGAGTTCCATATATCCCTCCTCTCTCTCGCCCTTTTAAGGAATTTATTAATGTTTTTGCTTTTTCAGGATGCGACTGTAACACTAAATCTCAAAATAATTCAGTGTTTCCCTTCTCTGTGTTCGCAGAATCCAGATCTCACAGGCAGACAAAGCCACATTTCAATCATATGCTCTCGGAAACCTTTCCCGTTTTACCAGCTGTTACTTTTTGAGGTGTGTGTGTGTGTGTGTGTGTGTGTGTGTGTGTGTGTGTGTGTGTGTGTGTTTGTTCAATGGTTCAATGGCTCTGAGCACTATGGGATTTAACATCTGAGGTCATCAGTCCCATAGAACTTAGAATTACTTAAACCTAAATAACCTAAGAACATCACACACATCCATGCCCGATGCAGGACTCTAACCTACGACCGTAGCGGTCTCGCGGTTCCAGACTGCAGCGCCTAGAACCGCGCGGCCACTTCGGCCGGCTGTGTGTGTGTCCGCGCGTAATAATTTTATTTTTATTACAACGCACTTTTTGGGGTTATCTATTTCTCATTATTCCTCTCATGTCGTTAACTATTCGTGAAGGTTTATAAGCGGGCCACGACGACTAACTTTGTTTCAAGAAGATGATTCACCTCTGCGATCTTCATCATCAAGACTTGTTTCACACGTCAGTTTTTTGATTCTTACTCGATTCGGTTATCTCAGACTTCAAGCAGTGTAACGAATACTTCGAAATGTATCAAATTCTCACGTGTAGCGATACGCTTGTCGTCCTCATTACTTAACATTCCGAGACCCAGAGGTATTGTTATTTTCAGCTGTCAACAGCTGCCGCCTTACTTCGTGTTCACGGTTGAGGGTTTACATTATGCGCTTATTACTTCAGGTTTGCTGTGCTGCTACCTTATTAAAATTTATGACCTCCAACAGCTCCCTCCGTAATTGGTTACCTTGGAAACATGCTTCTGGTAGGAATTTGTGCTCTTTGCCACAAATCGCACCTAAAAACTGAATTAAAATATATCGAATTGTTATTATTATTCATGTAATTGAACAACGGTAGCTTTTGAGAAATGAACTAAGACGATATCAAAATTACTAACATTAGTTTTTTTTTTAAATATACTTTCATGTGTGTTTTTCCTACTGGACACATCACAGTTTGATAAAGTAAATATAGACGAATTAGATACCGTACGGGAAATTTTCTTCAGACAACTCACTATTTGCTTCCGTGTTTGAATAAATAATAAATTTATTTTGAGTGTTTCACGTTCAGCAAGAAATGAGTTCTTGTTTTTGTCCGTTTACCCATACATATTCTGTGATGTGTCATAACCATCATTGAGTTTCCCATTATTTTGCTTTACTACACATTTAGTTGCTCATGGTGCTAACCAAGGTATGGTACGAATCACATGAAACCCACCATGAGATAACAATAGAACTAGGACTGTGAATAGATTAAGTAGAGGATAGGAGGATATTGCAAAGAGATTAATCCGACTTCGCAAGAATATACTTGTGAAATCGAATTAATCCCTTTTGCAATAAATACGGTGTATGTTAATCAGCTATATATACTTTTGCGAGAATGTCAATAATTACTTCATTAATTGCAGTTTCAACGTTTCGTCGGAAACCACCCAACGTTGTTGGAAGAGAAGGCACACAGAAATTTTCACACTCCAGCCCCCTCCCCCCCACAGGGAAAACATCTATCATGGAATGACGAGACCTTGGAGGCCAGGGATCTTACACAGAGTCTATACACCCCTTGCGCAGTAGCCATCGCTGAGGAATTCATTCTTAAGAAAAGCTGTAACATGTGGCTGCCAGTTCTGTGGTGCTCCGTCATAATGAAAGACGAACTTTACAACATATTTCCGTAATTTAATAAAGAATAAGTGAGACGCCTGGTACAAATCACATGAACTGGCAATTTACAACTTACATCAAGATAACTTTTCGTTTTGACCAGCAGGTTTACATGCACCGCACGTTTCTGTCTTTATACCTTATTAATTGCCTCAGCGATGGCTACCACGTAAGGGGCGTGTAGACTTCGTGTAAGATCCCTAGCCTCCAAGGTCTCATTATTCGATGGTACGTGTTTTTCGTGTGGGGGAGGGGGCTGGAGTGTGAAAAATTCCGTCTGTGTGCCTTCTCTTGGGTGATTTCCGATGAAACTGCAGTGAATGAAGTAACTATCGACATGCTCTCAAAATTATGGGAATAAATTGACCAGCGCCTGTGCATATTTGGTGATTTTGTCCTTCCGGGGAAAGACACATTGGACGTACATCGATGAGTCAACACATTAGGACAACATGATTAATAGCGTGTTAAACATCTTTGAAACGCAATACAGTAGCGGTTCTGCATGTCATTCATTCAACCAGTCCTTGACAGGTTTCCGAGGTACGATACCAGGTATCTAAGCCCACTTGTGGTCTCAGCGTCCTTCAGCCACTTTCCATAGGTGAGCACGACAGTAGCACGCGAAAAGCCGACTAGCTTCGCCACTTTCAAGATGTTAGTTCCCAGGCACCTTGCCATAACAATCTGTTCTTTATCAAAGGCAATTATGAAAACAGATTTACGCATTCGCGTCCCTCGGGCCGCCATGTATAAACATTCATCTCTGCTCCGCTTACATACTTCCTTACCCCATCCCGTGTCTGCAACGCCACCAGGCGTCATTGCGTGTCTCTGTTGACAATGGTCAGAACGTTTTGGCTAATCAATTGATGTGAAACATAGTCGTAAAAACTCCCCAAAGACGCAGCTGTGTGGATGAAAAAGATATACCCTAGTAAATTCTGATGGTTCTTTCGAAAATAATAACTTTTAGTTCTACGCTGGTTAAAGTTTACTCCAAAATCTCTATCTTATAAAATCGAATTAATCTCTTTGAAACTCCCTTTATTGTCTGTACTGCACATGACAACAGCATTAAAAATCAGCTGTAAGTCTGTCGCTGGGAAAATTAAATAGAAACACATCAGAACATTGCTCAAGACACAGTCTTCAAAATATGTTGTTTATTATAAATTATATTTTCGTTTATAAAATGCCTTAAGGTGAGAGACTAATTAATATACACTGTGTCGAATTACATTATTATTATTATTATTATTGTTTATTGCGAGAGCAATTCAATAAGTAATCCAGCACACTCTTTTCTGAGCCGGTTTTGATTGAAAAATATACAGAATTTGTTGTGGGACATCATGGAACATTCCCATTTCAGCCCTCATTGTTTCATGAAGTTACGATGAGTTGCGCCGCTACACATAGCCATCAAAATGGCGTCTGCAACGGAGGTGTGTTCCAAGGAGTAAGCTGTCGTTGAATTTCTTTTGGCGGAAAACCAGAGCATCGCAGATATTCAAAGGCGTTTGCAGAATGTCTACGGAGACCTGGCAGTGAACAAAAGCAAGGTGAGTCGTTGGGCGAGGCGTCTCTATTTTCGCATCAAGGCTGCGCAAACATGTCACATGCCGGCCGGTCGCACACAGCTGTGGCTCCTGCAATGTTGGAACGTGCGGACACACTCATGCGAGGTTCACGATGGAACCCCTCGCTGCAGCAATGGACGTCTGTGTCGGTAATGCTGACACACTCATCCGCCAGTTGGAGTGCTCAAAGGTGTGTGCCCACTAGGTTCCTCACCGCTCAACAGAAGATCATAATCAGCAACAGAGGAGCATCTGTGCGTTATTGCTTGCACTTTACATGGCTGATCGTGACAATTTTCGTCGAACGTGATGATGAAACATGGTTCGTCACTTAGAACCTGAAGCAAAACAGCAATCTATGGAGTAGCACCATGCCACCTACACTCTGAAAAAAAAATGTTCAAAACCTCATCTGGAAAAGTCATATTGACGATCTTCTGGGGCTCTGAAGGGACTGTTCTATTTGATGTCTACACTCATGGTGCAACGATCAACTCTGGAATGTATTGTGCTACCGGCAGGAAATTGAAGAAACCACATCAGCATGTTCGTCGCCACAAAAATGAAAGCCAGCTGCTCCTTCTCAAAGACAGCGCTAGGCCTCTCACAAGTCTGCTCACCACGGAGGAGCTCCAAAGCTTCATTGGACTGTTCTTCCTCATCCACCCTACAGCCCAAATCTTGCACCTTCCGACTCCCGTCTGCTTGGCCCAATGAAGGATGTACTCCGTGGGAAGCAGCACGTGGATAATGGAAAGGTTATTGATGCCATGCGGGCACACAGGCTCTCCCATCAGAGTGGCGTAAGACAATCACATTCAACGGAGACTATGTTGAAAATTAGGGTTCTTGTAATCAAAGGAGTGGGGAACCATGTGGTGTAGCATTTATAACTGTTTAACTTAGCAGTTTGGAAGAATGTAATAATTTTTTCACTGTCTTTGAATCATGTTGAATTAGATTTTATGGATAGAGATGACATAACTGGATGATAAAATTTTCTGCATTTTTAAAAGATGGTCAGCACTCAAAATGTACTTGCCTCCCATAGAGGGGCAAGTGCATCTTTGCATGATAGTTGGTATACAATTCCACGTGAGACACGAAAGGGCAACAGCGTCTTACTACAACCTTTCTTTGATCTTTGGTTTTGATTTAACCTAAATATCATGGATAATGCAGGCCGGTGTACTTTTTTGTTAACAAACAACCAATGCGTGTTTTATAAGGCTCTTTATTTAACTCAAATAATGTTTCAAAATGACAAGATAAGTTAATAAAAACGTAAAAATAAATACATGGACTTATTTCTTATTTCGTATTGTAATTATCGAAAGACACATTGAAACTTATTTCACCTCTACGACCTATGTTTGGGACGGGTAAAACATATACAATGTCACTTTTGAGAACAACAGACAAATTTTCAACAGGTGGGAATATAAATACTGATTTCTTTTTCAGGGATGAGCTCTTTCTGGTGAACTTCACGGAAATTTCGACATTAGAAATACCACAGACTTAACCTACAAAAACTTTTTGTTTTCTTCATACATAATTTCACCAGCATCCAGTCACTTGCTTAGTAAGATGATAAATAACATCTCCTTTATTTTCAAATTCCTCTAAAATACTGCAGGCAACGGCTTCTTAATTTTCGTAGTTGACATAATCTTCGTCTTCATCAGATGTTGAATCTAATTCAACTTGAATTTTTTTTTCTTTTGTAACTGCTTTCTTTTCATCCTTTTCTTTCAGAAGCTGGATCACCTCTTTGCTGATAATAATTCCTGCTCCATTACAAATCCTTCTCTTCGAACTATGAATGGTCTGAAGTTCAGTTGATTTTGTCTTAATATTTTTCAAAATAATGGATTCAAATGAAATTTGTTCTGGTGTTTTACTTGTAGCCGGTTTCGGATTGCAGATTTCAGCTTCTGCGTCTACCGGTGCCTTATGATGGGCAATGAGTAGTTGTTCAGAAGATTTCAAGCCCTCCGACTCCAAATTTACATTCATCTCGATTGCGTGAATCTATGGATTAAGTCTCTGTAATTTTTTTTCATCTTTGCAAGAAAGCTGGGTCGTAATGTTCCTCGAATATTACTTTACAGTTGAAAGGCAGTACGCCAGCTTTCCTGAAGCCACTGTTTTCTAACCACACCTGTCCGATTCATTCGGAAAACATCTTCTTAGCTATATTCGTTCCTTCATGCTCTCTCTGTCATGTGACTAATTGGGCGTCACAAGCACTTTTAAGAGACTGAAATACAGATTGTCAAGGGGTTGTAACAGATGAGATGTGTTTGGAGGTAGCTTTAAAATCGACATCTGCTCTTCAGTTGCTAGCTGAGCTAGCTATATGGTGATATGGGTGGAATGCCCATCGTAAATTAGGATAACTGATCTTTCGTCCCGTATATTTGGTATGAAGGTTATTTTTAGATAATGGTGAAAACATCAGTTTCCATCCACCCCTTTTTGGTGGTTGCATAAGCTGTATTTGGATAACCAGTTATATCTGGTGCAATCCATTAATTGCATATGCTCTTACCCTTCAAGACAATTAAAGGGAGAAGCTTTTTCCCCAGAAGCGCTACAAGACATTAATATGGTTGTATTTTCTCGTCCTAGTCCACTTGCTGTCCTTGTAGATGGTTTGCCAGTTCTTCCGACTACTTTTGTTTTTGAAGGGTCTGAGCAAAAGCTACATTCATCCAAACTGAATGCCTAGTCTGGTTTTTCAAGAAGTTCTAAGCTGATAAGAGTAGATTCAAGAAGGGTGAAATAATCATGAATTATGAAAGGATCCAATACTTTCTTTCGAGCCACTTCTACACTTTGAGGCTTCATAATAGAAAGACATTGGCACTTTCTGAAATTTATGAACCAGTTTTTTGCCGGTCGGCCGTGTTTAAATTGAGAATTGGCAATACTTGTTTCAATTTCAGAAGATATGTCCGGTGTTAGACCAAAAGTGGAGCTCTTCTGCCCTCTTCTCCCTTTCAAATGATCTTTGAGAGTTGTCAAAGGAATGTTGTGCATTCTACTTGCTGTTTGTATTGCCAGAGTTCCAGCTATTACCTCGGCGACAAGTTTTTGTAATGTTTCTTGACTAAAATGTAGTTCGATCGCTTTTTCTGAAGTAATTGCGGACCATATTGAGGTACCTGAAATAATAAGGTTTTTCAGGCACAAATATTTTATTTAATAAAGTCTTAAGTAAAAATATTAAACACTGGGCAATCGTGGGGCAAGTGCGTTACTCTCACGCTCTTGCCCCACTCCTTGAAGACGCTCTTGCCCCATAATGTATATTCTGCAGGGCAAGATCGACCCCATTAGTAAACAAAAATCATATATAGATATCTTAAAATTAGGTATGTTTATGATGTAATAATGCTTTACATTTACCTAGTACATGTGTCCATAGTAAGTATCCACAAAAGTATAGCTGTAATGAACGACGAAAGTAAAATGTGATGCACTCGTAGTCACAGTATGAAGCGCACTGTCAACTGCCGATTGTTACCACACGAGTCAGAATTTAATTGTTCGCGCGTGCACCAGTTTGCGGTGTTGCCGCAGCTTCAAGGGAGTGGAAGATTCACGAGAACTGCTAACACTGCCACATGAAAATCTTTGTTGGGTAGGAGACGCACTTGCCCCCAAGTCGAACTTTCCCCACCTTACCGTATTTAAATCCTAAATACAACCAACCTACTTTAGGGAAAAAAGTGTTGAATTATTTGTTGGGTGCCCGTCCTCTTCCATTTGGAAGCGTCGTCTTTGCACAGTACCTGTAGATAGACTAGCTGGAAGTGGGTCAAAAAGAGGCTGATGAGACCGAAATGTACCTGAAGTCATGCCCCGAACTGTTAAAGAGTGTGTGGTGAAACACACATTGTGTTAACACGATAATCGGAAACTGAGCCGCCACAGAAGTGCTATAAAGTCTGATCACAAATATTGTAGGATTCTCTCAGCGCTGTTTCGAGGGATACTGTTCGGCTGAAAGAATTCGCCCTCCTTAGGATTGTCCTGTATTAACAGCAGTTTTCTCTGAGGGCGACATCGTCACCAAATCTATAAAGACTGTATTCCACATAGATTACCGAACCTGGAGTGTTGTATGGAAATGTTGTGCAGAATATATGGCTCGCCTGGTCACCTTGTTCCATTGATGGCAGTGGAGTCCTTGTTATTTGTCATTCCTCGTTAGACATGACTACGTCCGGCTATCTCAGAAAGCAGGAAATATGACTTAGGCTAGGAGGCTATTCGCCAGCAGTCAGCGACTTTAGTTTCAGTGTCCAATGGGAGTACCGTTGGTAATGTGAGTGTAGACGATACCGGTTTTCTTCGGTGCTCTACACAAGACAGTGTTGAACACTTTAGTTTGATAGTTCACTGATTTATTTACATGGTGGATTGTTTCATTATTGCATGTACGAGGGTCGTTCAATAATTAACGCAGCAAATTTTTTTCTCGGCCAGTTCTGGTTGGAAAAAATTCAGTAGAATATTCTCACTTTAGCTCCTTTAGATAGGTGGCGGGGGTATACGTAGCCTCCAAAATAGCGTTTTTAACGGAGTTGCGTTTCTAGCAGAGTGCCGTCATTGAGTTTCCTTTGGCGGAAAACTAGAGAATCGCAGCTATTTCTAGGCCCTTGCAGAATGTCTGCGGAAACCTGGCATTGAACAAAAGCGCGGTTAGTCCTCTGGCGAGGCGTCTGTCTTCATCGCAACAAAGTCGTCCAAACCAGTTTATCCCCCACGCACTGGCCGGACGCACACAGTTTCCAATGTCGGAACGTGCGGACACTGTTATTCAAGGTGATCGACGGATCACAGTGAGACACCTCGCTGCTCAACTGGATATTTCTCGTGGCAGTACTGACAATCTGGTCTGCCGGATTGGGTACCCAAAAGGGTGTGTCCGCTTGGCTCCTCGGCACCTAACAGAAGACCGTAAAGAGCAACGAGCTTGGCCCAACGAAGGATGCACTCCGCGGGAAGCTGTACGTGGGTGATGGGGAGGCTATTATGCGGCAAGACGTTGGCCCCGACCAGTAGAGTGATACCATGCGGGTACATACAAGGCTCAAGGCTGTCGCACTGAGCGGAATTTACGTTGAATAACAGGGTTTTGTAGCCGAAAGAATGGGAATAATACGGTGTGAGTTGGAATTGTGAATACAACGGACCTGCTTTCAAAAATAGCATGTTGCTTTACTTACGGAATGTTCCCCGACACATCTTTCTTGACAATTTCCACTTCGGATCTAAAAAATGGTTCAAATGGTTCTGAGCACTATGGGACTCAACTTCTGAGGTCATTAGTCCCCTAGAACTTAGAACTAGTTAAACCTAACTAACCTAAGGACATCACAAACATCCATGCCCGAGGCAGGATTCGAACCTGCGACCGTAGCGGTCTTGCGGTTCCAGACTGCAGCGCCTTTAACCGCACGGCCACTTCGGCCAGCCAGTTCGGATCTCAGCTGGGTGTGGAACATCGCAGTTTTCGTGAAGAAACTGCCCTGCTTCACGTTCTCCCACGTCCGAAAAATTGATAATCCTCTCTTTTTACAAGTCTGATACACGTCGTCGTTTACTCATTACGGCAGTGACCGAAACAGGTACAGACGCCCTTCTAGTCCACAATACACCTAACCACGCTGGAAAAATGGTTATTCACGCCCGGGAAACATGGCACTAATACTGTCTAACACCACCTACAGTCTCGATAATGACCACAATTTGCAGGGGAAGAGAGTCTACGAGTTTCGTAGGGGATGCGATATCCGGCTGCCAAGTTGCACGGGGTACTGATTGCCCCGTTTCACTTACAGTTCCAAATAGCACTAGAAATTTTCTGTTGGAAAAGGCCGGCTTCACATGGGATCACTTTGCAGCGCCACATACTGGTTCGCAAGCATCTGTTCCGCTGACATCTGTTACGTTGCTACCGACAGTGAGTGGTGCTCCAAAAGCGAATTTGTGGCGCTGCAGAACCGCGTTATTGGTGCTACGAGCTATGCTCACCTCGTGTACAATACGAAGCAGTAAGTGGAAGACATTTAATGGATCGATCGAGGAGAGTTATCAGAAATTATAATAGATGCGTAATGGTTTCTGCATAACTTCGTCATGGAGACACATGGGTTTAAGTTTAGAGAACACTTTGTGTTGCTAGGTTAGAGGACGAATTGCCTTTAGACAGCTCTTTACCTGGTAACGCTACTAAATGCATCCGAACAGCATTTGCTAATTACACAGAGATGACAAAGCTCATGGGGTACCTCTGAATATAGAGTCGGATCCCATTTTGCCCGGCGTAGTGCAGTAATAGGACGTGGCATGGACTCAACAAATCGTTAGAAGCCCCCCCCCCCCCCAGATATATATTTAGCCTTGCTTCCTCTATAGCCGTCCATCATTGCGAAAGTCTTGCCGGTGGAAGTTATTTTGCACGAACTGACCTTTCGATTATGTCCCACAAATGTGCGCTGGGATTCATTTCGGGCGATATGTGTGCCAAATCATTGTCTCGAATTCTCGAGAATCTTCTTCAAACCAATGTGAACAGTTGTGCCTCGGTGACGTGTGCGGGCTTTCAAACAGGAAATGATGATAGTGGTGGTGGCCTTCAATTACATACCCTCAGACTCAAAGTTGAAATATTGAAAGTTTTGGCTGGTTTCGTTGTCTAGGGGCTGGGATACGTATTTGCCGCATTACAGGCCAAATGCTGCTGAGTCTACAGTATACCATAAGAATACACACATGAATCGAATGGTCGAAGGTTTCTACCACTAGCCAATTGCGAATTATGAATTTAACATATAAATTTAAAATGAAAGATTGCAATTAAATAAAATCTGTAAGTACTATCTCAACAACTTTAAATGATGAGTACGGTAGTAGAAGTACTTTTGAGAGTGCGGTATATTTCTGCAAAGCACTTATTGGTGTCGATGGTCCAATAGTTAAATAAAATATAAGTTGTATAACAGGGAAACAACAGATTCCTACTGCACGTAATTAGTTATGAACGACAACATAGCTCGCGAGATATTCACTTCTAAACGCATACTACGTATTCACTGTAGAAACCTCGGAAATCTCACAAGTTCACAAGTCCACACTCCGAACTATTTCTATCTCTCGCGACCACGCGCAAACCGCTCCACACTCCCAAGTCTCTCTCGCGACCGTGCGTCCCTCGCGCCGTATTCAGCGTCCAGCACTCACCCCCGTGTCCTCTCCCGTACTCTCTTAAAACGATGCTCTTCTCCCACTTCCATCCAGTCTCCCCATTCACGAGCGCTGTGATTGGCTAGAGCGCTCCCGCCATATCTTCAGGCCAACGCACATTCACAAACATAATGAAACACTTTCGAAATACTGGATTTACATTTAAATAACTTGAAATTAAATAAATATTCCTAAGTCGGGACCATAAACACACTCTAACACACATTAATAGATACATAAACAAATTAAACAAACATATATCAAAGGAACAACAACAAAAGGTAGGACAGTAGCCTAAAGTCTCTGTGCTTCCTAAAACACAGTAATTATTTAACCAATTTCTTCATGAATAGTATATATCGGATATAAACAAAGATATGGATGAATAAATATACTTATAAGCATGCTGCTACCGTTTCTTCGTGTAACTGTGAAGTACTTACGGCCTGACGCAATCGACAGTAATCGGCCACTTTGACCTTCAATAACTCATGTACTATTCAAGTTACATGTCTGTAATTTATACCAATTTAGGTTTACTCTAATAGCTTTCTAAAGACACGTCGATCGACGAAATCGGATGAAGCGTTTAGATATTGGAAATTCGTTGCCGGGTGTTACTTCTATAATTTACTGTCAGATACTAAACTAATAAAGATATTGAAAATCTGATTACACCATCAGAATCGCCGTGCGAATAATGGCAATGTACATGTTTCTTTTTGAGGTATGATGATTCATCTGGCTACTATTAATTTCTATACGAACTGTGTAACATCTGCCATTAAGGTTTCACAAAGTCCGCCACCTTTGGCACTCCCGGCGTAGACATCTCCTTCATCGACACAAAGCACCGTCGCCGACACATGGAATTCACACCACATGGCCGCCGGACACCTCTTGCTTCGGCCAACGTCCGGCACCACATGGTCGGCCTGCCGAGCGGCCCGCACCCACCGAGCGGCCCATGCGGCCACGCCACAGTTTTCAGGGCGCCACAATTTGTCCATTACCTCACAGGTGACATCGTTGTTTGGGAACGTGAAGTCAATGAATGTCTGCAAATGGTTTCCAAGTAGCCGAACATAACCATTTTCTGTCAACGAACGGTTCAGCTGGACCGGAGGAACAAGTACATTCCACGTAAACAGTGTGAGGTCTGCGCCACACTCGACGTCTACTGTTGGTTCTTACCAACGGAAATCGAGACTCTTCTGACCACCTCACGGTTCTGCAGTCGTCTGAGGTCCAACCGATACAGCCACGAGCCCAGGAGAGGCGGTGGAGGTGACGTGGTGCTGTGAGTAAGGGCACTTCGCTTCAGTCATCTACTGTCATAGCCCATTAACGGCAAATTTCGCATAACTGTCCCAACGGATACTTTCGTCGTACGTTTCACACTAATTTCTGATGTTATTGTACGCATTGCTGCTGGTCTGTTAGCTTTGAGAACTATAGGCAAACGTCGCTTCTCTCGGCCGTTCAGTCAAAGTCATCGGCAACTGTGTTGTCCGTGGTGAGAGGTAATGCCTGAAATTTTGTATTCTCGGCACTCTCTTCACACTGTGGATACCAGAATACTGAATTCTCTAACGGTTTCCGAAATGGAATGTCACAGGCGTCTACCTCCAGTTACCATCCCCCATTCACGTCTGTTAACTCCCGTCGTGCGCCCGTAATCATGTTGAAAAGCCTTTCACATAAACAAAAATGACTGCTTCGCCAGTGCACTGTCCCCTTGTGTACGCGACACTACCGCCATGTATATATGTGAATACCACTATCCCATGACTTCTGTCAGCTCAGTGTACTTCATGAATGAAGGATCATGGAAAGGATTTAAATGTAAATCAGATTTGAAATAGGGATCAAAATGCAGCTGAGATGTTTCCTTGCAGTACAACTTTGCATATATATTGAATTTGTGAAGTCTTTCAGCTAATGCAATATTTGCTGCGTTACCGATATTTAGAAATAAATATTACTTTTGTTACCTATTACATTTTTCTCTGTTGTAGGCGTGTTTCGAATTTCCCTACGATGGATTACCAAGCATTCTCATTTGCAGTCTCGCTGCGGTAATGATCGTATTTGAGATTTCACATGACAGGCCACTTTTCAGTCTCAGTCACAATCACAAAATCTTCTGTGCTGCTTGGTCCGTGTGTTTCCGCATCCAAATCCACTGCCTACGACAGTGCACAGGCAACTCTTCTGCTTCACAGCAGCTACTGAGCAAAGGGCAAAGTGGCGCGCTATTCGTGCGTCAGTAGCACTGCCCTCGCGCCCTCGCCCGTTTCAAACAATGGCGTGGCTGTGGTGCAGTCTGAACGTTGCCATTACGTTCCTTGCATAGTCACGAGTGGAGTCACCTTTTGTGGTAACCACTCGCGGCGAAGCAAGACGACGACACGGCGAGCAGCTCCACCGTTCAGAGGCTGTGGCTGCGCCTGAAGCCGCTCATATTGCTGGGGCGTTCGCCACCGGCAGCGCTCCTCGGAAGGGAAATCACCATAGCTCCCCCACCCCCCTCCCCCCGCGGCCCACCAGATTTAGTGGTAAGATGGCTCAGTGGATAGTTCGTCGAAAACTGAACGCAGATCAAGTTTGAAAACAGGAAAAAATTGTACCGAACTGTACAAAGTAAAGCAAAACAGAAACAGTGAATAGTCCAACCTTAACAAGTGTAATGTCGAGAAGAGTTGAACAGTCGTAGCGTCGTGGTAAAAGTGCTCATGGTGTTGAGCCGTAAACGGGACGAGCCGTCTTCGAACCACTCTCGTGCCACTCTTTTTCCCCGCATAACATTGTTAACTGCCCCTCCGGTCATTGAAATATTTATTCTCTTTCTGTCGTCTTGGCAGTTTTCATACTATACATTGGTTACAGAATGAGTCATGTGGTAACAATACGTTACCGTCGCAAGTAAATGTGATGAATAGCGAGAGCAGGCGAAATACCAAACAGACGTCTCACAGGAATGGAAACACCAAATAAACGGGTGTGGACTAACAGAGGAATTCAAGAATCAAAACTTCCAAAACGGAACACAACTTCAAAAACACGTTTTGACAGAGCACAAATGAACCGTGTGATTGTGAAATTGTTCTGTTCATTTGTTGTAGCTTATATGACGAACTATTACGTTTCCTTCATTTCCTTGGGAGTGATCACATTCCCATTCATACGAACATCTAAATCGGGCAAGGAGTTATGTCGCGCTCACTTACCAGGCGTACAAAATTGCTTCAAATGGCTCTGAGCACTATGGGACTTAACTTCTGAAGTCAGCAGTCGCCTAGAACTTAGAACTAATTAAACCTAACCAACCTAAGGACATCACACACATCCATGCCCGAGGCAGGATTCGAACCTGCGACCGTAGCGGTCGCTCGGCTCCAGACTATAGCGCCTAGAACCGCACGGCCACTCCGGCCGGCCAGGCGTACAGATCAGCTGTGTCGATAGGAGATTCCTACCGCATGACAGACGTACTCTCACTAATGCCGTGTATGACACACCAGACATCTTTTCCGGCAAAGGATTCAGTTGGCTTATCCCCTTGTCATCAAACATTTGCGCTTCTCATTCGAAAGCCACTTCCATTCGGCTGCTAACAGAGTAGTTGTGCAGCGTCAACTGTCATTATAGGTCCCTACCTTACACCTCACTGTTGCAGACGGACTTAACACCACGACAGAGACGCAAATTTGAATACAGCAAATAAATAAATAAATAAATTCGAGCGAGGGAGGACAGAACACGGCTCATCCGCGTCACGACCACTTAAACACGACGCCGTTGCGGATTCTGACTGCACTATTTTGCACTTCTTGTTCTTGGACCATTCAATGTTTCTATTTTGCTTTTTGTTTCACAGTTCAGTATATCTTCTTCCTGTTTTCATGCATTTGACGGGGTGTCCACTGGGCCCCCTTACCACTAAATTTGAGGGTGTGAGATGGTGTGTTCCCTTGTAAAAGGGGCTGCTAAGTGTCTACGCCTGAAGGTATCCTCTGATTTAGCAAGACACTCGAGATGAGCCAGGACGCCTGAGGTTTGCCAAACCAGTAACGTTTACTTGCAGCCCTGTGACTCCCTGTGTTGTTCTCCTGAAAGACAGTTGTGTCCACAGTAAATTAATAGTGAAGATCCAGAAAGTAGGGCAACATTTGTTCACCGAGAATGTTGAAATAAACATCGCGTGACGTCCGTTGTTATTGTCCTGAAAAACGGGAATATCCACAGTATATTGATCTTGAAGATGCACAAGGAAGGGCAACATTCGGTCACCGAGTATGCTGAAATAAACATCCTGAGTCACGTCACTCTAACCTGAATGAACTGGCCCAAGTCATGGTATGAGACATACCCCCCGAAACAACAAAATGGCCTCAGGATGTAACTTCCTCCCTACCCCCGACACGTCCCCTCCACACACACACACACACACACACACACACACACACATACACAGAGACGCACACTGCGTGTCAATCGCCTCTTTAAAGCGTCTGTGTACTCGTCGTCTTTCACCACTTAAAAACAGACGAGATCTCGACTCGTTGGATCACATTACACGTCTTCAGTCAGCTATTGCATTGCTTGGCCCAATGCAGTCTTTCTCAGATGCCCGTCCGCAAATGTGTAAACTTAGGGACTGATGAGTTTAGCAGTTAAGTCCCATAAGATTTCACAGACATTTGAACATTTTTGTGTAACTACACCACGCGCCTTGCGTACAGTGTCTCACGTAGGGTACACAACGTGCTACTGTCGTTTCCCTTCCTTAATATTCTCTCCACGAATTGTATGGAAGAAGTAGCTTTGATGTCACCATTGCGCAAGAGCTAGAATATCTCTAAATCTAGCGAGACAACTGTTGGAGACAGTGAGATATTCGGTGACACTTTCGAATAGCGCGCTCTCCGCATTTTGTGAGTAAGGCTTCCTTCGCGATTTGCGTTGTCTGACACTGGGCATTGCTGAGCAATACCCTCACATTGTTACGCTCAATAAGCGAACTTGAGTCATGCAGCTCGTCTCTGAATCTTTTCTCTTTCACCAATGCGACTTGGTAAGGGCCCAGACTGACGAACTTAAAATCGCTTCTGATTTGTGGTACTTGCTGGAATTAAGGAAAATGTGGAAGGGAGGAGCAATCAATACAACTTTCTTTTCACACAACCTGTTTGTCTGTGTTTTAAAGACAATCGAAGCATTTAATCATAAAATTTTCTTTAATAAGATGAACAAATTTTCAAAAGTCTTTTGGCCTTAAACCTGAAGTTGAATAAGCTTTTAATCTTTGCAAAGCAATTTTAAGTGCTGTATTGCAAAACAGCAAACAATATGACAATGATTACAAGACAGCCGGACCTGCAGCCCGCCCGTTTTCGGTGAAACACCCGTGTTTACTACTGCGCTGGACACAGTTGTCTTATTAAATGCCCTTCTGCAACACATTAAAACTATATAAGCACCATTGATGACAAGAGTGATTCACTTACTAAAAATAGATGACTTAATTTTTAATTTGAAAGCTGTATGTCGAAAGATTCGGGTTAAGATGCGCACATGTGCTTAAAGGTTAAACAGATTAGCAAACAATATGACAATGATAAGGCTTACTTCAAAGCAACCAACCCCTTCAATCGGTAACCAAGGTGCGACTGGATTCCAACCCGTCCCTTCTGTCAATTTTAGTTTGACTAAAACCCTGGTGACAGTTGTCTGTTAATATTTTCGAAGTTAAACTGATTGTCAATTATTAAGACCACTCTGAGTAACGTCTTAAAACATTACTTGTGCACACTTACTACAAGAGAACTCACTCGGCGGAACCACAAGATCCAGCAAAAATACACCAATAATGACCCGGTCTTTCAAACACAGACACGAACAGTTAAGTACAACAGGTTGTTCAGATTACAACTAGTGACTGAGAAATGCAATTACAGTCAAAGAATTGAACCGGTTAACAGCTAAATCTAACCACTAGGTCCCTCTTTTGTCCAGCGGAAACCTGTGCCTTAGTACAACTGTTCCGGCTGTATTTACGACCAAGAAAGGAAAGGCAATATAACAGCGGGACGAATTTTCAAGCGACTCCTACTCTCTTAGTACAATACTACTGCCTATATATACTACCAAAGGTCCGACCGAGTAAAACTCTGAGGGTCGGGTACAAACCAGAAAATAATAAGGAGGGCACGTAGAGAATGAAACAAATCACCACGAGGATTACAGAATGTTACTCCCCTTTATTAGCAAGTAGTTCCATGGATCCATGGTGCGTCGCAGCGGTTACTGAGTGGTGTCGATGAAAGCCAAGTAGAAGAGGGCAGCCAGGCCACGAGCGGTCGGCCGACACGAACGTTGCCAACCAACCGACGGGATGTCGGCCTGCTGCTTGTAGTTGACGCTGACCCTGGTGAAGTCCTCCGCTATCTTCTCTCTGCGCAGGCCCTCCTTGCGCAGCTCGTGGCTTCGGCCGCTCGAATTTCGTGACCACCTCTTGTCGCGATGCTACCGGCCATTCCCAAACTTCGTGCCTCCCTCTCGGGCCAGCAAACCCCGTATATATATCGGCAAGCAAAGACCTTCTAAGGACACAACCCACAGATTCTTTTCTTTTTTTCTTTTGCTTTTGCCTTTTTCCCGCAGTGACGCTGGGTCAGCATGGTTAATCGGAATTGGCAAGGTGAATTTAAGAGGTGGCCGGATGCCCTTCCTGCCGCCACCCCGTACCCCCCTGGGACGGAATTAGTGTACCCCAACTGTCTGTGTCTAGTGTAATCCATGGAATAGCGCGAATGTGTTCAGATGTCTGCGAGCCGTGTAACAGAGGCGGAACGTGGGGTCCAGCCCGGTATTCACCTAGTGGGATGTGGAAAACCGCCTAAAAACCACATCCAGGCTGGCCGGCACACCGGCCTCCATCGTTAAGCCGCCGGGCGGATTCGACATGGAGCTGGCGCGCCTACCCGAGTCCAGGAAGCAGTGCATTAGCGGTCTCGGCTAACCTGGCGGGTCAAGGACGCAATCCACAGATACCTCATAGATACTGGCAATGGGACCGCAAGAGGGATAGTCGATACTACACCTGAGCCAGTGGCGACAGACTGAACAGTCTGTTAACTCAATGGCGCCACGGCTCCGCTTCGCTTCGGTTGCAGTATACGTGGGGGTGAGGAGGTGTGTGGATGAAGGTTGGTGGTGGGGTGGGGGGAGGGGGGATGAGGCCTACTCTTCTGGGAGATGTTGGTGTGCACGTCATATTAATTTACACTCAACGAGAAAGATTATATAATTTATCCTTTGCTGGAGAGATCCGAGTCGCGTAATTTTGGTGATAGTGAATTTCGCATCTACTGTGACTTGCAACTCCTGCTGCCATTAATCAAAACAACAATAAGTAATATTTATAAGAAAATAATAATAAAAGGAGTTTATTGACGCCTTTAGTAGTGGAAACATAGTTAAAATTGGCGTGCCACACCCATTTCATTATAATGAAGTTAGCACCTAGTTGTGGGCAAAGGGTGCCTTGAAGTTAGATGGAACAACACACACATTACCACATTTTACAGAAAACCTAAAAAGAACGCTTTGCTCTTCTACAGTTAGTCCCCCTAAGCAGTAATTTAACAAGGCTCTAACCAGAATTGAAAGGCTGCACTGGCTGGTCATAATTGAATTGACGGTGTTCCAAGTGCCGAAGTGTGGGCTGTGGCTCACGGAGTACACTGAAAAAATAATAGGTTCAGTTTCTGCCACCAGGTGAAAATAAGGCTCTGTAAGCAGTCAGAATGTGGATTGGGTGCAAGAAAGAACTATCAGACACATGATAACGTTGGTTCTGGTAATGTTTATTGGGTTATGGTCACAAGTTACAACATGTGTTGAATGTGTCCCCCGACTCGGCAACAAGCTGCACCCGTAACACAGCATGGCCGACAGCTGCCCGCAGCGTATCCAGTGTAATTTGAGTGACACGTTGTCGTACGCTATTGTTCAGATCGGGAAGAGTCCGGACACATCCCTGATAGACACGATCTTTCAGTTATCTCCACAACCAGAAGTCACTTCTATTTAGGTAGGGCATTTGGAAAACCACACGTCCTGAAACTGCCTAGAGATGATGCGGGCCTTACCAAAGGTTTCTCGAAGCAAATCTTTCACCTGGCAAGCAACATGTGGTGTCGCTTCATCTTGCATGAAATTAGTGCTGTGAACACAGCTGCGTTCTTTGCAAAGCTGGAATTACGTGTTGCACAAGGTGGTCCTTATAACCTGCATTTGTTACGGTACACGTATCAGGCCGCGAGGTGTCATCTCCTCGAAGAAAACGGACTGAGAATGAAGGACTTTGTGAAACCACATCATACAGTCACAAAAGCTGAGTGCGGTGGCTGTTCCTGCACAACATGAGGCGGAGTAGAACCCCACATGCGACAGTGCTGCGCATGCACGGCACGTGCAGAGCGAAATGTGCCTCGTCCATGCAAAGAATACTCCCTGGCCACATGTAATCCATTTCCATGGATGCCAAAAAATGAAGGGCCAGGTCACGGCGTTGTAGCCTATCTTCGAGCTTCATTCGGTGCACATTATCAATCTTGTAGGGATAGCAGTGTAAAATGTCTCGCAAATATTTTTGAATTGTTGACCAGGGGAGAGATAATTCCCGTGACACAGCTCGGGCATTGTCTGCAGAATTTGAGACATGTGTTGCACAGTCGGCTATAGCTACAGTAACTTCACCAACCATTGCTCTGGGTATGGGACGCCTCAATCTTCCTGCTGCACCACCTACTTCATCTGTTCCTTCAAATTTAATTATCATTTTATTTTACAGATCTGTCTTGATCACACGAGCTTTTACGCTTCATCATTACCGATTTCGGCTGCTTACATTTCCAGATCATAAAATATTCTGATGAATATTACTTATTCTGATGAATAAGTAATGGTGAAGTGTAAAAGTTTGTGTTATCAAGACGGACCTGTTAAGATAGTGCCAAAAAATATGATCGCGGACTCAATTTTAGACTTAACGTCTTCATTTCCTTGCATTGTCATGTTTTTTCGCCATTTATTGACATGGGGCCTCTTCTAAGATATTTCTGTCAGCGGTATTCCCTCACTGCAGCCTTGTTATTGGTGCCGTTCTGATCAAACAACTTCACCAGCAGTGCACAGTCTTTCTTCTCAACAGCCATTGCAGTCCGTATAGAAAACTTAAACCTCCTTAACCCTTTACACCAACAGCCACTTGAGAAAACAAATCAACAGGGATCGTCAAGCGACAAATAGCATACAGATCTCAAAACTGGAAACTGTAACATTCTGACTGCTTACAGCCATATTTTCACCTGGTGGCAAGAAGTGGAAAACTTACATTGGTGCATATGTCCGTAGCGTTTTTGTTTTCATGTTGGAATTCCTGTCGCAATGGGTTTATTTATCGATTGTCATTTTTATTTGTAGTTGACTATTGCAACTTGAGTTTACCTGTTGTAATTTTGTCATTTGGAGATAGCGAGTGGAACTGTGGATGCTAGAAAATGGAGTGCAAGTAGAGAAATCGGAATATTTGCAAATATGTTCTTCTGTCTTGGGAGGGGTGAGCTGATCGACAGGAGCGGAAGGAGCAAGTAACATTTGTGTGCAGGGATAACGCCATTGGACAGAAAACGGCAAGAAGATGGTTTTCTCGTTTTAAGGGCGATCGTCTTGACATTAGTTCCCTCCACGATCAGGAAGCCGTTCGGGATTTGATGAAGATATGAAGATCGTTTAAACGAATTAATCCACAATAATCCACGTCAGTGTACTCAAGAACTGACCAATGTTAAGAACTATGGTCATTCCAACTACGTGTGACATTTGCATTCAATGGAAAAATTTCAAAAATAGAATGTATGTGTACCGCATGCTCTAAGCCAAAATCACAATCATAGTGCCGCCCTATATGCATCTCTGCTTGCTCGTCATCATTCCTATTCTGTATCGTAACTGGTGGCGAGGAACGGTGTCCTTAAGCTAACATAAAGAAAAGAAAGGAGTGGTTGAACCAAGGAAAGTCCAAATACCTGCGCGCATCCACAAAAGATCTGTTACGCATCTGGCGGAGCAGCGACGGTGTGGTGTACTACGAATTACTTCCTGGAGGCGTAACCATCCCTACCGACATTTATTGTCAACAACTGAGATGTCTTGCACACGTAATCCAGAACAAAGACCAGGAAGACTGCGGAAAGTGATGCTATTCCACGATAACGAAGGCCCGCATTCGGCTACACTCACAAAAAACACTATTCAGGAGTTGGATTGGAAAGTTATTCCACATCCACCTTATTCACCTGACACTGCACCATCAAATTTTCACGTTTTTCCGCTCTCTGTAGAACAGCCTTCTACATCTACATCTACATCTACATTGATACTCCGCAAGCCACCCAACGGTGTGTGGCGGAGGGCACTTTACGTGCCACTGTCATTACCTCCCTTTCCTGTTCCAGTCGCGTATGGTTCGCGGGAAGAACGACTGTCTGAAAGCCTCCGTGCGCGCTCTAATCTCTCTAATTTTACATTCGTGATCTCCTCGGGAAGTATAAGTAGGGGGAAGCAATATATTCGATACCTCATCCAGAAACGCACCCTCTCGAAACCTGGCGAGCAAGCTACACCGCGATGCAGAGCGCCTCTCTTGCAGAGTCTGCCACTTGAGTTTATTAAACATCTCCGTAACGCTATCACGGTTACCAAATAACCCAGTGACGAAACGCGCCGCTCTTCTTTGGATCTTCTCTATCTCCTCCGTCAACCCAACCTGGTACGGATCCCACACTGATGAGCAATACTCAAGTATAGGTCGAACGAGTGTTTTGTAAGCCACCTCCTTTGTTGATGGACTACATTTTCTAAGCACTCTCCCAATGAATCTCAACCTGGTACCCGCCTTACCAACAATTAGTTTTATATGATCATTCCACTTCAAATCGTTCCGTACGCATACTCCCAGATATTTTACAGAAGTAACTGCTACCAGTGTTTGTTCCGCTATCATATAATCAAGGAGCTTCATTTACGGATGAAAATGCCCTTCGAACACGGCTCGACGAGCTCTTCATCTCACAATCACATGATTTCTACGGTCGCGGAATCGAAAAGTTACCCCAGCATTGTGAAACTGTTGCAAATAGTGGAGGAAAATATATTATTATTGACTAAAATCTCTGTTACGTATATATGTTGTGTTTATTGAACTTATGGAAAAACAGTACGAGCTTTTGCAACAACCGTATTGTTCTGACGAACAATATCCCAACACCAAGAAGGAATTGTGCCACATATACGAAAGTTCTTAGGCTTGTTTCTACATCTGAATTATGATCCTTATTAAAATTTCGCACCAGTTGTATAAGAGTGGTGCTAGTAGCGGCATTATGAAGACGTAAAGCAGATTTGCTTAAAAATATGCTGTAACAGTCGTGACCGTTAGTTACTTTTGAGATTGGACGTGGTGAATTGATGTTAGTCAAGAATGTCTTTAAGGCGACAAAAACAGCATTATCAACAGCTCACTGAGCTCGAACGAGGTCTTGTAATAAGGCAACGAGAAAATAGACGTACTTTCTGCGGTACCGCAAAGAGACTTGGCAGGAACGTAGCCACTGTACATGTTTGCTGGCAGCGGCGGTCACGAGAATGCACGGTCGCAAGAAGACCGGGGTAAGGACTGCCACGTAGCACTACCGAAAAGGAAGGCTATCGTGTTCGAAGTATGGTTCTGATGCATCATACGGCATCTGCAATAGCAATCTGAGCAGCAGCTGGCGCCTTAGTGACTCAATGAACTGTTACAAATCCGTTACTTCACGTACAGTTCCGGCACAGGCAACCTCTTACGTGCATTGAGCTGACCCCCAAGCACAGCCATTTGCGACTTCGTTGGTGTCAAGCGAGAGTTCATTGAAGAACAGGGTGAAGAGCTGTTGTGTTTTCCGATGAAATCTGGTTCTCCTTTGATGCCAGTGATTGTCGCGTGTTGGTTAGAAGGAGATCAGTTGAAGGTCTGCAGTCAACCTGTGTGCGCGCCAGGCACGCTGGACCTACACCTGGAGTTGTAGTCTGGAGTGCGGTTTCGCATGAGAGCAAGAGCACTCTCGTGATAATCGCGTGAACCCTGACTGAAAATCTGTACGTCCATCTGGTCCTTCGGCCTGTTGTGCTACCATTCATGAGCATCATTCCAGGGGGTGTTTTCCAACAGGGTAACGCTCGCCCACATACTGCTGTTGTGTTGTAACCCAGCACTCTGACAACAGTGTTGACATGTTGCCTTTACCTGCTTGATCACCAGATCTGTCTTCAGTTGAGCACATAAGGGATGTCATCGCACAACTACTCCAGCGTCATCCACAAACAGCCTGCATCCCACAAACTGACATGCGGCACGTTTACAAAACAATGCATGTACGTCTTCATGCTGGTAATCAACATTTTGGTGGTTACACCGGTTATTAATGTACCAGCATTTCACATTTGCAGTGGCTTATCTGCGCTCACATTAACTAGTGGTCTTGCAATGTTAAAGACATACGTTACCTAGACGAATGTATTCCCGAAATTTCATTACTCCAAATTAATTATTTTGTGGTGTTGCGATTTTTCCCTTTAGTGTATTTTTTTTAGCATATTCGGCGAGCATACCGATTAATAAACACAGCTACCATGTTGAAGCGGAACACTGTCGGTTTAATTATAACCACCCGCTAGTATGCTGCAGGGAAAGCAATGACGAGATAAGCTCACCTAAAAGAAAAATCTGCATTCCTACTAGCCCGGCTGTGTCGACAGATCCAGTCTGAGACCTGACCAATCTCTTAACGACGAGACGCGGGTAGCTTTAGAGCTTCGCCGTTCGTAGTTGTTCGTCACCACAAGGCACAAGATATCAGCTGAAGCGGGACTGACTTGAATGAATCATCCCCGACCGTTGCGTTGCACTGGCACAGGAGAAGCATCCCACACAGCTGGCAAAACGCGTCGACACAGTGCTGGAAGCAGGGGATGCCCTTGGAGCGGGGCTGTCAAGAAATCTGGTATCCCTATGCCTACCAGCAAACATAAGCGCCCTTTTTACGGTACCAATATTTATGAAGTAGCCGTGCTGAACATTTTTGCAACATTGCTGTTGAATTAAATAAATGCGCCTTTGGTGTCGCTCTTAATGAGGCGAAAGTAAAAGTGGGGACAGTTTAGTGACGTGACAAGCTTCAGGCAGTCTATGATTATTAGGTTTAATTGACCAATTAAGATCTGGTAATCCAAGGATCAACCATTTTTAATTAACTGTTTCACATGAGCGGATTCGACGTATGTCAACGTATTATTTCTGTTGTTGGCAATATCCTGTAATGTCCGGGGTCCGACATTACACTGGATGGCGGTACAGGCCAGGCCGAGGTCATGACGCTGAAGACCACCAACACAAGACGTGGGTGAAGAGAGGCTCGGTGAATGGATTCCTATCCAGTGCTCAAGGGCGTGAGTAAAACAGTTTTAAAGAAGCAAACGTTTACTGCTCAACAATACACAAATGTTGTGACGGCTTTCCAGGCTACCTTCAGCAGTAGCATGGTAGAAGCTGCGTACATTCCACAAGGAATGTGCCGAGTACCGATGACAGCATACGCTCGACGTCGACACTGTAGTGGCGACATAAGTCCGCTGATGTGGCGAGGCGACTCCGGACTGTCAGCTTTGCTGCCAGCGGCATCCAGTAGCCCTTTTTGGAGAGTGTGGAGTCGTACTGAGTCACGCTGCGGCCTCCGAACAGAATAGTAGCGAGCAGCGATGGAGTTTTCCCACAGGAGCAGGAGGCGGGCAGCAGAAACTGCACGCTCCCACGACGACGGAAGAGTGGCTGCACTTCTGGGTGCGTAAGGCAGGACGCAAGTGGCCCGCCAATCGAAGGTGCCGAAGTTCATCCAATCGGACTTTGGCGTGTTTGGTGGCACTGTGGCTAACAGCATCGAACAACGGACAGTTCTATCTGTCTTGAAATTTTTTTACAGGAAGAATAGCCCGAAGGAATAACAATATCAAAATTTTAGCTGCTAGGTCACACTGAAAGTATTTTTTTTTAAATGTTGAAACTTCCAGTCTCATGGATCGCTGTCCAGCTGGAGAAATGTACAACCCTGCCATTGCTGTACAAGAAAAAAATGGTTCAAATGGCTCTGAGCACTATGCGACTTAATTTCTGAGGTCATCAGTCGCCTAGAACTTAGAACTAATTAAACCTAACTAACCTAAGGACATCACACACATCCATGCCCAAGGCAGGTCGCTCGGCTCCAGACTGCACCGCCTAGAACCGCACGGCCAGCTGTACAAGAGAGCGCAACATTAGAAGAAACATTAAATAACTCAGACGATTCTGTGAATGGTTGGGGAGAAAATGCTTAAATTTTAGCAGCGTGCAAAGCCAGTTTCGTTTTGTAAAATCTGGACATGTACTGTAAAAACTGACGAATGGTTTACACAAACTACCAAACACGCGCCAAAATGAAAGTCACAGAAGCGCGAAACAAAGACTACTATAAAGATTTAGAACTGCTGTTGAGAGTCAGTGCACCGTTACTGCGGGAGATCTTCGAGACTGGGCACTCAGAATTACAGCTGAGACGAAGACTACTGTATTCAGGAAATTATATGGAAAAGGAAGTCACAAAATTACGAAGTTTAACCCAGTTAAAAGTACAAAGGAGAAGTCATTAATAGGTAACACTGTAGAGTAACTCGTAGCTAGGTGAATACAAAGCTTCTTGCAATCTCCTAAATCATTGGGTATGAAAGTAATCAGTCAGGTTTCGTGCGAGGACCGTATGCAGACTGCGGTTCGTCATTTCGACCGAAACAGAGTCGCTTGTGGAGTAAATGAATGCTATGACACACTCATCCACAGCAACGACAGTGATAGTTGTCAGTAAATTACTGTTTCCGTAACTTTGTATCTCTCTTCGGGAGCATCAAGGCAAACTAGGACAAATGAAAGGACAGAAAAACGACTGATTAGTTACAAAAATTCTTATAATCGTCTAAGCAAAATATGGAAAAAACGGGAGAGAAAAATTTTCAGTTTTACATCCGAAACGTCCTCTTAACGTTTACAGAAAATAGTTCATTGCATTTGTTGGACTCTTGGCCTGGAAGCAGCGACATCTCTTAAGCAAGACGACGAAAAGACTGTTAATATAATTTAGATTCCACCAGGAACCAACTGTGTGTTTCAGTCTTTCGATAAAAAAGTTCAACAATGAAAACCATGAAACTTACTGGCTGATTAAAACTGTGTGCCGGACCGAGACACGAACTCGGGACTTTTGCCTTTCGTGGGTAAGAGCTCTACCATCTAAGCTACCTAAGCACGACTCACGCCCCCTCCTCACAGCTTTACTTCCGCCAGTACCTCGTCTCCTACTTTTGCATGGTTTAGATAACTGTCGGACAATATAATTTCCGACAGCTTCATTTCAGGTTTATCAGCGCAACAGTATAGTTAAACTGCAGTCATTTCTGAATTATCAGTTTACTTCACCACATTTTACGAATTTGATCAAGTATGTTTGATACGGAGCGCAATATGTAGAACAACGGACACGACCATTTCTTACTACATTACAGTTCTGTATAAATACAGCTAGTAATTACTGTGAAGTGCCTCAAAGCACGATTTTTTTTTGTCAGATGTGCCTGGTGTAAGTAAAATGTTTGTTTTCATCATCCAAGAGACGTTTCGAGTTTTACGACGACTACAGTGAATAAACAACGAACAGCTTCATTTTAGTGAAGTATACAGTATTCAAAAATTATCTTAAGGACCGTGCAACGGAAATTGTTATAAAATACTTAACAGATCAAAGTCCCAATTGACGGAAGTCAGCTGTAGCATGCCTTGATTTTCTTTCCTGTGGCAGTAACTTGCGTAACAATTACGGAAACTTCTGCAGCGTACCCGAAAGAACGTTGGAAAAATTTGAGTAGGCATTATCCTGCAACAAAATGATACCGCTCGTCAACATCGCTGGGCGTTTGGACGTGAATACGAGTCTCAGTTTTTGAAAAGTCTCCACATACCATCTGTGCATAAACTGTGGCGCGGTGTTCCAGAAAGTCAATGAGCAGAGATCCCTTGCAGTCAAAGAAAAATGTCATCATGACTTCCCCCCGAGTTTGCGTGCCTGTTGTTTCGACTAAGCTGCAAAAGTTTCGCTAGGAAGCCCTCACACATTTCTCATACAGTCCCGATCTCTCCGCACAGATTACCATATGTTTGGAGCCGTGAAGAACACGCCAGGGTACAATCATAGCTCCGCAAGCAATCTCAAACATTTTTCCATGAAGCGATTGACCATCTTGTACAGTGGGATAAATTATTAACAGTTGCGGCGATCACTTCTGAAATAATAAAGAGGCATAAGAAAAAGTTAGGCATACTGCTAAAGCGTCAGAAGGTTAATGTTCTTCTTAAATAATAGAACCCAGTACACTGTCCTCGATGGTGAGTGTTCATCGGAGGAGAGGGTATTATCTGGAGTGCCCCAGGGAAGGGTGATAGGTCCGCTGTTGTTTTCTATCTATATAAATGATCTTTTGGATAGGATGGATAGCAATGTGCGGCTGTTTGCTGATAATGCTGTGGTGTACGGGAAGGTGTCGTCGTTGAGTGACTGTAGGAGGATACAAGATGACTTGGACAGGATTTGTGATTGGTAAAAAATGGCAGCTAACTCTAAATATAGATAAATGTAAATTAATGCAGATGAAAAAGAATCCTGTAATGTTTGAATACTCCATTAGTAGTGTAGCGCTTGACACAGTCACGTCGATTAAGTATTTGGGCGCAACATTGCAGAGCGATATGAAGTGGGGAAGGCGGATAGTCGTCTTCGGTTCATTGGTAGAATTTTGGGAATATGTGGTTCATCTGTAAAGGAAACCGCTTATAAAACATAAATACGACCTATTCTTGAGTACTGCTCGAGCGTTTGGGATGCCTATCAGGTCGGATTAAGGGAGGACATAGAAGTAATTCAGAGGCGGGCTGCTAGATTTGTTACTGGTAGGTTTGATCATCACGCGAGTGTTACGGAAATGCTTCAGGAACTCGGGTGGGAGTCTCTGGAGGAAAGGAGGCATTCTTTTCGTGAATCGCTACTGAGGAAATTTAGAGAACCAGCATTTGAGGCTGACAGCAGAACAGTTTTACTGCTCCCAACTTATATTTCGCGGAAAGACAACAAAGATAAGATAAGAGAGATTAGGGCTCGTACAGAGGCATATAGGGAGTCATTTTTCCCGCGTTCTGTTTGGGAGTGGATCAGGGAGAGAAGATGATAGTTGTGGTACGAGGTACCCCCCGCCACGCACCGTATGGTGGATTGAGGAGTATGTATATAGATGTAGATGCAGAATGTTCTAAAAAGTAAGGGTGGCGTTGGACAATATCGCTTTTATGATAGGGTAGCTAACTGAATAAATATCTAATTGAATGAGGATGAAAATATTTTGCTGAATAAAGGTTTACAACATAATGTCACTCCAAATCCTAATAATCAATCCATTACAAGAGTCATAGTTGAAACCAAAATGGCGTGTAAAACAGGTAAGATGACGAAACTAGAAGTCGCGTACACAGCCTTTAAAGTTAATAAAGCTTTGTCCAGTCAGTGTAACTCTTCTACTGCCGTCAGTCACGAGAGTCGTATCTTAAAAATTCTTAACACAAAGTTAGAAAAAGAGAAGGCAATGGTCATTCACGTAGATAATGGTAATACGGCGGTCCTTATATATGATGAGGACTACATTAGGGAAACCGAAGAATCATTTTCTAAAAATGAGATAATAGAAGTTCGCAAAGACTCAACGTAGAAGTTCCAGATAGATCTACGGAAAAAGATAGACAGCTCCCAATGTCTGCTTAAAGATTATGAAAAGAAATAGCTAAAAATGAATCCTAAGATCCCTCAACTGATATCGCAGGTTAAGATACATAAGAAGAGAAACCTAATCCGTCCAACTGTTAACAGTTTGTCATCGCCATGTTGTAAACTAAATAAGTTTCTTAACAACAAACCTAAAGAAGTGTACACGTTTCCTACCGATTTTGGGATGGAAAACAGTTCTGACATTGCTAATGCGATTAAGCATATACATATTGCAAATAATTTACATGTAAAAAACCTGTACAGTCGTGTCCCGATAAAGGGAATGATTCAGATAATTAAACGTAATATGCTAACTCATAACAAGATTAGTACTGCAGAATACACAGAATTAGTAGAATTCTTAGAATTTGCGTTCACTTATAACTTTTTTACTTTCAATGGCAAAATATATCAACAAGAAGATGGTCTTGGGATGGGAACGACTTAGACTGTAAGTTCTTTGCTAATTTGCCAGAACTAAAAGACAAGACTATATATTATAAAGTTTATGTCGATGACATCTTGCTACTGTTAGAGGGTGACGAGAATGAGGTTATCGCATTTTCTCAAGCCATAAGCAGCATGCACCAAAAATAGCTTTTACTACAGAAATAGAAGAAGCGAGCTCCATTAACTATTTAGCCTTAATATTAAGAAGGTTGATAACTGACATAAATTTTCGACTTTCAGAAAGCCTACATGTACAGATACTGTTATCGGTGCCAGTTCATGCCATCCGCCAATACATAAAAGGGCCTTTTTCACCTCTATGATCCACCGACTCTTCCATTACCATTGGCCGACAATAAAATGCGCCAAGAACTTGGTATATTAAAGCAAATTGCAGTAGCCAACGGCTTTTCTGCAAATGATGTTATGCGCCCGTACAATAGGATAAAAAAAAAAACAGAAATTAAATAGTAGACAGACCCACAATCCCCAGAAAAAAGAAGTAATAAACAAAAACTGAAAAACATTCAAATTACATTTTACGGAAAATGTCCCAACAAATAGAAAAGTATTTCAGGAAATCTAAAATTAGATGTGGTTTTCAAATTAACGACACTCTGAAACTCCGTGTAAAACATAATTAGAGTAATAAGTCTGATAAATTTGATGGTTCTGGGGTTTACAAGATCGTTTGTAGCAGTTGCAACAAATTTTTTGTCAAATCGGCCGTTCTTTTAAAATAAGATTCAGGGAGCATTTGTCGGCACATAATAAAAATGTATTGGGAATGCATTTGGCAGAAACTGGTCACACTATAGGGGATATTGAGAGTTGTATGTGTATTCTTCACAGGGCAGAGAAGGGTCGTGCTCTCGAGTTGCTGGAGGAGTCGGAAATTTACAAGGCCAAAAAGCATGAGCCCACAAGGGTACTCAATGGACAAAGCGATTTTGTGCCCAAGAGCCTACTTTGCTTTGTTTGATAACATACTAAGAAAACCACTTTTTTGTTTATTTGCAATCCCCTATCACGGGCGACCTGGCAGCAGTATAGGTGCTGCTCTTCAACCAAGAGACATTACAAGTAGACAGGAAGACATTTCATACAATATAAAGAAGAACACACGGGGGAACATGGGAACATAAGAAACGAAAGCAGACAAAAAGCCGCGACTGTAAAACGGTGGTAAAAATCTAAAAAAGTATTTTACACAAAAAAACACACACTGTAAAGACGATAACCAGTTAATGTCACGCCTATTTATATCTTGCTGATTTATGTTGAGAACGGTATGCATTTCCCTTACTTCCATACATTCGTCGCTCTAATCCTGTATCTGATTATATCCTAGTTAGTTTATTACTTAGACTGTTAATACGTTGTACAAACCTTTTCTGTGGGAGGCGTATCACGATGTATGAAAAGTTCTCTAGTTGTTAAGTTCTTACGATCGCAACGCGCCTACGTGACATCCTGGCAGCAAAGCCAATAGAGGGTGCTGATCATTGATCTGTCTTTTCTTCAGTTATTTTGTCATATAGACATTTTTCTTTCACACGTAATTTATAGGTTGCTATAGGCAGCGTATTACGTATATTTTTTTACCGTATATTCACCATAAAAGTGTCAGACCTATTATCTTTATATATTTCCTTTATATATTATCTTTATATATTTCTCTTTACCTCCCATGAACCATGGACCTTGCCGTTGGTGTGGTGGCTTGCGTGCCTCAGCGATACAGATAGCTGTACCATAGGTGCAACCACAACGGAGGGGTATCTGTTGAGAGACCAGACTAACGTGTGGTTCTTGAAGAGGGGCAGCAGACTTTTCAGTAGTTGCAGGGGCAACAGTCTGGATGATTGACTGATCTGGCCTTGTAATACTAACCAAAACGGCCTTGCTGTGCTGGTAGTACTGCGAATGGCTGAAAGCAAGGGGGAACTACAGCCGTAATGTTTCCCGAGGGCATGCAGCTTTACTGTATCGTTAAATGATGATTGCGTCCTCTTGGGTAAAGTATTCCGGAGGTAAAATAGTCCCCCATTTGGATCTCCAGGCAAGACGTCGTTATCAGGAGAAAGAAAATTGGCGTTCTACGGGTCGGAGCGTGGAATGTCAGATCCCTTACTTGGGCAGGTTGAAACGTCCCCTTAGAAATATTATACATGACTGTGCTTAAACTGACACACAATATTTTTAGCGCAACGCAATCTGACTTTCAAAAATCCCTACAAAAGAATGGCCCTGACTAAATTAACCTATACGTTCCACAAATCACTTATCTCACAAAAATCTTCGTTACTCAAACTACTGCAATACAGCGAGCGCCACTACTGCCAGCTAAATAAAAGATTCAAACTACGGAAGGCACTAACTACTGATAGGCATAGTTATCAAATGAAAGATTTTAATAGAGAACAAACAACGTATTTACCTTAATAGTCATAATATATATAGCAGTTCATGACATCCAGTCTTACAAATTTCAAAACTCCGCCATCTCTCTCCCCACATCCACCACTGCTGACGGCTCACCTCCAACTGCGCAACGCTACGCGCTGTTCGCATCCAGCTGCCCAACACTACAATGGCAGACAACAATGCAAACTAGCCACAGACTGCACACAGCACAGCCAGTGATTTTCATGCAGAGTGCTACGTAACGTTGCCAATAAGGAAACATAAACAGAGTACTTACATAGCCCCCATGCTCCCCACAAAAAATTTTACAAATTGTTTTGGGCTGTGGCCAATAATGATTTGATAAAATTTTTCATAATTACAATAACAAAGATATCAAATGCACACACTTGTCGATACAATGTTGGTCAAAAGCTAAAATTTTCTCACAGTCCATAAAGACAGTCCTGATCATTCATCACAGTAAAATTGCAGTGTTTTTCTCAAAGTCTGAGCAGTAAAAGAAATTCCCCCGGAAGTAGTGGATTTCCATGCAGTCTTGAAGAAGTAGTGTTGTCCTTCCAACGGAAAGACAGTGCTGACTCTCGACATGCAGACAGGTAAAGGGCCACAACAGAGCAAACCCACCGCAGAGTCAGTCGAAGTTTTGAAGAATATTGGTAGGTAGGTCATCACAGAGTAGACCCACTGTAGTCCTGGTAGACATTACGGTATTGGTGGGCCATCAAAGATGCAGACCCCCTATAGTCCTTGTAGAGATAATGGTATTGGTGGGCCATCAAAGATGCAGACCCACTGTAGTCCTTGTAGAGAAGGCCAGCAGCCATCTGTTGCAACTCTGCAGGTGCACAATCACCATCGAAGAGTCTTGCGGACAATGTAGTAAGTCCATAAACCACCACTTGTGCACTCACAAAGTTTTTGGAATTGTCCTTAGAACCAGCAATGCTGTTATCCAGTCCCTTGCTGAATTATTAACACACGTGCAAACACTAACAGTCCCTACTTCTCACATATTGTCCATATACTATGACCAACAGAAACGTGTGCAGTGAAATGTAACTTACAAGTTACTTAATTTGATTAACTGGTGTCAATTGCAATTTTATAACATAAGAATACAATAACAAAGTTACAAAATACATCATTAAAGAACATAAAATAACAGATAACATTCGTGGTAATGCAGGCTTTACAGAAGAATCGAAATAACATATACATCAGTGTTACAGGAATTATGACGTAAGTAAATACATAAAAGATCAGAATAACTTTTGAAACATCAACTTCACACGTGAGCATTAAAACTAAACAGAATAAATAATGTCTAAACATCTTTACAAAGTAAATAACATACACTGCTGGCCACCGTAAATGCAACACCCTGAAGGAAGCATCCGAATCAAGTGAAATTTACACCATGAGTTTGCAGCGATGAGATATGCAACTGATTAGAATTTCAGCACAGACGCACATCACGCGCGCCTGTGGCGCCACCTCATAGCGCCATTTAAGGCTTGGCGATTTCGACGAATGTACGTTCGGCACGTGTGTTTACCTTGTGGTTGTTTCACAAGACGATCAGTTATACCTCGTAGACAACAGCGAACATCTTTTGATCAAGTATCCGAGTTCGACAGAGGAAGGATAGTGGATTACCGAGATTGTGGATTATCATACAGAGAAATCGCTAGTCGTGTTGGACGAAACCAAACAACTGTAATGCGGGTATGTGACCGTTGGATGCAGGAGGGTACGACGGACCGACGTGGTCGATCGCATTCACCTCGGTGCACCACTGCACGTGCTGATAGGCAAATTGTGCGCATGGCAGTGACGGATCGCTCAGTGACATCCCGAACCATAGCACAGCACATTGCGTCTGTAACGCATCATCCAGTGTCTGCGCGTACCATTCGACGCCGTTTACAGCAGAGTGGTCTGTCTGCAAGACGTCCATTGCTTCGTCTACCATTGACGCAGAACCACAGACGTCTCCGTCGCCAATGGTGTGATGACAGACGGATGTGGACGGCAGAATGGAATGACGTTGTCTTTACTGACGAGGCACGCTTCTGTCTGCAGCACCACGATGGTCGGATTCGAGTGTGGAGACACCGTGGAGAGAGGATGCTGGACAGCTGCATTATGCACCGCCACACTGGTCTTGCACCGGGCCACAGCCATATTTCAACAGGATAATGCGCGACCACACGTGGCACGCATTGTCCAAAGGTTCTTCGTCAATAACCAGATTGAATTGCTTCCCTGGCCGGCTCGCTCTCCGGATCTTTCGCCGATAGAAAACATGTGGTCCATGGTGGTCAACGAGTGACCCAGATTACATCCCCAGCTGCCACACCAGATGACCTTTGGCAACGTGTGGAAGCTGCTTGGGCTGCTGTACCCCAGGGACACATCCAACGTCTCTTTGACTCAATGCCGAGACGTGTGGCAGCGGTGATCTCCAACAATGGCGGCTACTCTGGCTACTGATTCTGGCAGGAACCACATGTCACAGACGTCTGTAAACGCAATCATTTGATACTTGGTCAACATGTTATCTACAAAATAAATTTTGTTGTGCTACCTCTTGTCTTTCTTGGTGTTGCATTTATGGTGGCCAGCAGTGTAGTATTTGAAAAATTCTACAACATAAATCTTATTAGCTAAACACTTAAAGACAGGAAAAAGACAAATACACAAGGGTACATAAACACATAGTGGAATAATACAAAAGGAAAGACAGGGTTCGTTTTCAGTGTGACATTTGGTACTGCAGTCCACCACAAAACTTCATTCCATATATCTTTCCTCTTATTTCAACATTTGTTTCCACCAAAAAAAAATTCTATCCAAGCATGTTTTCTGTATTTATATGGTTACACATTTCTTACCTCATTATTTATTTTCTATAATCTTACCTCATCATTTATTTCCAAGAAAATCCTACCTAAACCTATTGTCCCTAAACCCTACTTTTTTTGTTCACATCCTCTTTCAAAATACTTTTTTGGCCAAACCATTTTCTTATAGCTTCTCAATGCATTTCTTCCAATTCATCACAACTTGTTCTCTTATATGGCCTACCACATCTTAAGCTAACTTAAATCTACTGAGCTCAGATGCTAAACTAAGGGACGAGGCAATGCAGCAGCACAAAACAATTAACACAAACAGCAACGACAAAAAATTCAAATTGGCAAAGAAAGCTACAGTAAATCTAAATTACCAAGCAAATGCAACATTACAACTAATATGAGCCAATGTGCAGCAAGAAGAAAAATAAATCAGTAGTAAAACTGGCTTAACAGAGTAATACAAAGTGAAATTTATTAGCACTATGCCTGGCAAACAGCAGCAGCAAATGCAGTAACTAATATGTAAACATGACAAAGCACAAGCAGAAAGAATATTTCACTAAAGACAACAATGCAGTTAAGGGAAATGTAAATTCACATCTTAATGTCTACGTAATTAAATTGGTGCATCACAAGAAGTAACTCTACCAAAAAAATTACCAAGTAGTTGAAAAGAAAATTCCGTATGCAATTCCTGTGAAGGGAAATGTCTTTTTATGCTCCTTCGTTTTTTCAATAGATCATAAAATTATTTACTGGATCTGTAGGCATAAAATATTTATATTAGTGCATCTATTAAATTTTATTTTAACCAATGCTGCAGTGCAGCTAGAAACTAGATATTAAACGAAATGAGCAAATATATATATAAAGCAACATATGAAACGTCATTCACTAGGCAAATGTCGTCTCCGAAGGCAGAAAAAACCTCTCAACTAGAAAGACAATAGATGTAAAATGTTTCTCATCGTTTCTTTAGGCATTTTAGTAAATATAATAAATTGAGAGCTCCACAGTGTAACCATATCTTTTCAAGTTCGAGCGGGTCGTTTTTGCGATGCATTCTAGAAAGGAATGTCAATAGCGAGGTTAATGGTCTCTTTTTTATTTCTCCATCTAACGGCTTTTTCTTCAGGCAGGTGACACAGCTAGGCGCTCACGACGCATTACGTGAAGGTCACTTAACTTTCTTACCGAAATATTTACGACAGCAGTGACAGTCTCATATAAAAATTTCACAGCTCCAGAATTTGCGTTGCAAATATGTAGAAACAAAATCCTATAAATATAACAGTGTCCAAAAATATTTTCGTTGGCATTGTAATACATTCACACATTTACACATTTCATAATTCTTAAAGTACGATTCTTGGTTTCCAACATCCTTTTTCACAAATCAGCGTCTCTAACCACTACTCATTATTCCTTACCTTATTACACATATACATGTCCGTCGACACTTCTCCAATATTTCATCATAATAAATATGTAGCATAATCAAATTCCTCATATAGCATCAGCTTATTGATCATCAACATACCTCAGCAGCATAATACACATCGTCATCGTAATAATAACATCATAAAACCTCAGCCAAATCTCAAAAACGTCGTAGCTTTCTGCACTAATTTCAAAACCTTCAATAAAATCATCTACCTCAAACGTACTTCAAAAATAATGATCCCTTACCAAATACGTCATTCAAAGCTCTCATAGTATCACAATGTCTCCGAAAAAATATGAACAGTTCACAAAGTACAGACAAAATACAATTTCATGAGTATGGAGTTATCCAAATGTGTAATTGCGTAAACATGTGTTACTGACATAGTAAAAGAAAATGTTTGTTTCTCTGTTAAATAATCAGATAACTGTGTAATTCTGTTAGAGAAATATGGTACCGATGTGTAAAGTTGTATAAGCAAATACCATATTAGCTAGGGCTCCTTGTGCTTGCCAAACACATGGTACACAAAGTAAGCGTGTACCCCCCTGAGGATTAATGAATAATACCCTCAGGTATTACAGATTACAGCAATGGAATGAAATGTATCACGGAAAACCTTTGTATCATTGTACTTCAAATATCTTTAAAAATAAATGATTTAAGTACAAAATTAATCATTCAAATACGTATACTGTAGCGCTAAACTGTGCGTCTTGTTGTAAGATAATCTCTGTGGAAGTGTCATAGTTATCGTCCTCCGAAAGCGAAGTTCTGCAGAAGCCAATGTACTTACCTCATGATAAACAAAAGTGAAATGCTTTGCGTATAGATATCTTAGATATTACGCTTATTGCCGTGATGAAGAAAGTACTGTGCTGTAACGTATTGTTGTGCTACGGAAAAGGCTGTCTCATTGTAGCTATACCACGAAAGTCACTACTAAAACATGTTTTACTTTCCAGAAGAATTCAGAAAAACTGTGTAGATATAAAACAGATACACCGCAAAAGCAGCATTGTAAATTGTCACTCATTAGTAGCGTCGTGATAAAATCGTGTAGCTGTCACATAAACAAACCACTGTGTCATCTGGTATCTCACAGAAAGTACTTTAAATCCAGAATGTATTTTCAAGTAAACCAAAATGTTGCATTAAAATCCCATTAGCAGTACTGGTAAATGTTCTAAGTATGTGAGCCTTATAGACGTTACGTAATCGTGCAACTAACAAGCAAGAATGTACACACACAATAACACTGCGTCGTCTGTTCACAATAACAATGCATTTGTAATTTCTGTTTAAATAAGTTCTCTTGGTTTTTGACTGGATATTTAACTTTAATCATTGTTGCATGTTAACAGATTCTAAGTCTGACAAAGCATACTAGTAATGTAAAGTGAAAAGTTATATGGCAAAGACAAAGTTAAAAAGCAGATTATCTTTCAATAAACGGTTTTACATGTGAAATGTGGTGTAAACCTTTACTCTTCCTATTATGCAGAGTTTCACTTTAACGCAATTACCATGTGGTATACGTCGGATTCTGTAAGGTCCATTGTAAACTAGAAAGAATTTGTGACTCAAGTGTTTCTTCTTATGTGACAATGAATGAGCTTTATTGAGAACTTTCTGACCAATATATAATTTCTTTGCATTTGCTTTACCGTTTAGTTTTCTCCTATTGTCTGCTGCAGATTTTATACTTATAATAGCCAAATCAATTATGTCTTTGTGTCGAAGTTCACATGTATTTGGGAAAGGTACAAGCTCTCTGATTCTGTTCGGTGGTTCTTCATTCTTTAGTACAAGAGTAGGTGGTAAAGCAGTGGAGTCGTGAGGCATTTCATTCAGCACCTTTTGAAATAAGTGTAAATATCTGTCCCAATGCTGATGCTTTCTTTGACAATAAAGTCTCCAAAGCTTATTGATTTCTTTCATAATCCGTTCGGAGGGGTTACAATGTGGTGAGTACAATGAAATAAAAACAGGTTTGATTTTATGATTCCGAAGCATGCGTAACCAAACGGCAGATGTGTATTGCGGTCCGTTATCTGAAATAACTTTACTAACGTGTCCAACTTCACGTAAGAAATTTTTAACAAAGGCGTTGGATACAGACCGTCCAGTGGCTTTACGTAACGGTGTGAAAGAAACAAATTTTGAAGTAAGTTCAACAGCGACTAGAACGTACGAAAATCCATTCGATGTTCTGACAAGGGGTCCGAAGAGACCAACAGCAGCAAATTCTTTTAATTTAGAAGGAATGATAGGAAACAACGGAGCACAATGTGAGATAGTAGATGGTTTCGCCTTTCGACAAAGTTTACAAATAGACAAGACTATTCGAGTTCTCTTTTCCATATTGTTAAAATAACAAGTCGTTCGAAGAATATGATAACATTTTCGTGGACCAAACTGTGCGTAGCTGAAATGAATGTACCAAATGAGCTTATTAACAAAATCGTCTGGAATGCAAAGTACCCATAGCTTGTCATAAACAGTGCAGCATTTAAAGAGTATGTTGTTTCTAACCAGATAATAATGCCGAATCTGAGTGTGTGTCTTTTCGTGCCATTTACTTTTGATGTCTTTCCAAATCGGATCTTTATCTTGTTCATGAGCAAGGTCCTTTAAAGATGTGATAATGAAGTTTTCAAAGGCGACTTTCTGAATGTAAAGAATACTGAAATTTTTCTCGAGGTTGCCTTCTGTGTTACTTATCTCAAGCCCAGCCGGTGCGCGTGACAGTGCGTCCGCAACAATGTTCTCCTTGCCGGGAATGTAGACTATTGTGAAGGGGAATTCTTGCAAAAACAATGCCCAACGTTTTAACCTGTCATCATTTAATTTTGAAGACATAAGAAATTGTAATGCACGATGATCACTGTATACTTTTACGGGCTTACCAGAAAGAAAGAAACGGAATTTGTTAAATGCCCAAACGATAGCTAAAGCTTCTAATTCAGTAACGGAATAATTTTTTTCAGATTTTGTTAGCACTCGGCTAGCGAAAGCAATGGTTTTCTGAACGGTAGTGTCATTTTCTATGGCTTCTTGAAATAAATGGGCACCATGACCGACTTTAGAAGAATCCATGCTAAGGCAGAAATCTTGTGACAGATCTGGATGAGCTAGTATTGGCGCGTTAAGTAGCGATTCTTTCAAAGAATTGAATTCCAACTGTGCTTGTTCGTCCCAGTTCCAAATAGTATTTATTCCAGTGAGAGAACAAAGTTTTGGTGTAACTAGAATTTGCATATTCAGAAAACGACGGTAAAAATTTACGAGACCTAGAAAACTGCGGACTTGTTTTTTTGTGGATGGAACTGGAATGGCTCTGATTGCTTCTAACTTTTCAGGATCCGTCTGAATACCTTCAGAAGAAACAATATGTCCCAAAAAACCTCACCTTTGACCTACCGAATTCAGACTTTTCCAAGTTAACTGTAATTCCAGATTCTGCAAAAATACGTAACAAACTGTTGAAGATGCGATTATGTTGTTCCCATGAAGCTTCTGCTATTAGAATATCGTCCACAAATAAGGTGATGTGACGTTTTTAGAACTCAGGTAATATGGAATTTAGCCCGCGAATGAATGCTGCCGAAGAAATATTCAAACCAAAAGGAAGTTTCCGAAACTGATAACAGACGCCGAAACAAAGGAAAGCTGTGTATTTTCTACATTCTGGATGGAGTTCGATCTGATAAAAGGTGGATCTGAGATCAATGGAAGACAACACTTTTACACCATTAAAATTCTGAAGAAGATCTTCCAACGTTTGCGGCCTGTCTGTTTCAGGAATAATGATAGTATTGATTTGTCTCGAATCTAAGACAAGCCTGATCGATCCATTTTTCTTCTCAACAACATGTAATGGATTGTTGTATGAGCTTACTGCAGGTTCAATAATGCCCTCGTCAAGCATAGATTGTATTTCAGTTCTATCACGGTCCCTATAATGTGCTGGAATTACGTATGGTCTAACACAAAATTTAGTATGCTCACGAACACGAAATTGGTATTGAAATCCCTTGATTGTTCCTGTTTTGTGAGTAAAAACTGTGGAATGTGCTTGTAAAATCTCAAAAAGGTCCTGCCTATCAGTGTCATTACAATTCTCAATTGTTTGAATTTTATTCTGAATTAACTCATTAGTTTCAAATATGCCGTCTATATCACCCCTGTCAGTACTTGCAGAGTGATTGTTAGTGTCCAGTTCTGTAGAAAATTCCGAACTGTTGTCTAACGGAAGGTAAATCCGATTAATTTCCTCGTCATGGTTTGAGAGCCAATCTTCAAATTTCTAAGCTATTGACTTACCTTCTTTCTCTAAACTTATTTCAGCATCGTGAAAGTTTAAGATTGCTTTGTATTCATTCAAAAAGTCTATTCCCAGTATAATATCCGTCGACAATAATGGAACAATAAGAAAGTTCATAGAGAAGCTGTGGCTTTGACAAAAGAATTCTAAGTTGGTTTGTTGGCGTACATCTACACTTTTTCCAACGATTGCACCTTGTAATTTAATCTTACGTAACGGAAGTGTGGGGCAATCGTTCGATTTGTTGCATTTGCTAAAGGCTGTTTCACTAATTACTGAAATGGGACTGCCAGAGTCAAGTACTGCCGTAAATTTTACGTCATTTACTGTAATGTGATTCACAGGATATGCAATGTTGTTATGTTTTACGTCGTGTTCCTGGAGTAAGATGTCCCTAATATCTTCCATTTTTACGTAATTACTAGCTATGGCAGCTTCGTCGTCAGTTTCATAAATACGTTTTGTGGCTGCCAGCGGTATGAGTCATTGCCTATTGTGTCTTTGTTGGCGCGCGTCGTTATTGGGATTTGGAGACCTAACTTCTACAAATTCACCTTGTCGAGAGGCCCCTGCTCTGTTTGAATCCCGCCAGTTCTGATGCAATTCAGCTCTGTCGTTACGATCATATCGTCTGTCGTCATGTCGGTAGATTCCATAATTTCTTTCTTGTCGGTCACGTGATGGAGAATTTCTCCCTGAATCGTAACTGCGCGCTGGACCGCTGCATCTGAAGTTATTCTGTCTCCCTTGGTAATAATTATTTTGGTTCCCATATTGTCTGTTTCTCTGATTGTCTCTGTGATAGTCATTACCGCGGAGAGGTGATCTTTCCCTGTAATAATTACTACTCTGCCAACGGTTGTCATACGGGTGGTGTCTGTTTTGGTCACGATTTACGTTGTAAGAATAGCCTTGTCGTGTATTATTTCTGTCATCGCGGAATTGTGACAGATGTGACCTGTAATTGTTGTGCTCCTGGTTTCGCGTTCCGCGATTGTCAGTGTCAATTTCAAGTTCTTGTAACAGTCCCTGAAAAGCTTCAATGTCGTCTTTGCAACGTCCTGCTAAAATAATATGTCGTAAATATTCAGGCAGTTTGATTAAGCAAATGCGGATGAGTTCTGAGGGGCTGTATGGGTTTGAAAGATACTGATTCTTATGCAACATGTCTTCAAAATATTTCATAAGACTGGAAAATTCAGATTGTTCGAAACGTTTCATCATTATGATGCTATGTTTTACTCGGTCTTGTGTAGCTTGAGACCAATACGCTGAGAGGAAGGCATGATAAAATTCTCCTTCACTGTGACAATCGTGAATGACCGATCGCATTCTTACAGCTGGTTCATTTTCCAAGTAGCCACACATAAATTCTAACCTGTGCTCCAATGACCAGTTGGGAGGAAAACAATGAGAGAATTGATGAAGCCACGCTTTTGTATGAATGTCGTTGCCAGAATTCTTAAATGTTTTGAATTTGTGTGGAGTAATGAACAGCTTATAGTCAAAATCATCGTGTAGGCGAGTCGCATGTCGGTCATTGTTACGTCGTGTCGGCGGTTCCATCTCAAAATTCGGTGCACATTGCCAATTTCTTTCATAACTTCCGAAATGCCCTGTGTTATTATTTTGCGGCTTTTCCGTATTTCTAAGTCCCTCTTCCCATATTGGAGCGCGAGTATCCTCTGAAGTTTGTAATTTTTGTATTACTTGTGCCAACTGATCTTGTACTTCCCGGATTTCTCTTTTGTGTTGTGTATTAATTTGATTCTGATTTTGTTTGAATTTCTTAATTTGTTCATACACTTCTGTGTCAGTGATGGCTACAGGTCTCGTGTCATTCAGATCATCATCTACCTTTGTAGATAAGTTAGTGAACTGATCCGAAAGTTCGGCTACTTTCTCCGATAGTGTACATATTTTCTCAGTGTGTTTTTCTGAACCAAGTTTCAGAGTGTCCATTTGTGTTGAAATCCTATCTACTGTGTCCTTTAAGTTTTCCTGAGTTTTTGCAAGTAGCGTAACCGAATCGGTAGATGCAACTGCATCAATTTTAGCCCACAAGGTCTCATGATTTTCATGAACAACGGTTTGCAGTTCTTTTATGGCTGCTTCATGATTCTGTAATGCATTTTGATGCCGCGAAAAAATAGGTTGAAAATGCTCACAAATTTGTGTTTTTACGTCATTACAGACTTTTTGACATTTCGATTCAATGTTATGTAACTCAGTAGTTAAATCTTCACGTGTTTGTTCAAGTGTGGTGTCTAACTTTTAAAGCTTTTGCTGTGTTTGTCTCTGATTTTGTTCCATTGTGTCTAAGTTTGAAGATTTTGTTCCATTGTGTCTAACTGTTGCTGTGTTTGTCTCTGGTGTTGTTCCATTGTGTCTAACTTTTGAAGCTTTTGTCCCATTTGTTGCATTAATTGTAATAACAATGCACTGGTGTCTGAAACATGTTCCTCAGTGCTATTCGGCAATGCATTTGAACCGCCAATATTCGCATTTTGAAATGCAGGAAATGTGTCTTGACTTATTTGAGAAAACGATGAGGACGCAAAACCTGAATCTACAGTATTTGCAATATTGTGTTCTGTCATTTCGGATTCCTGAGGCGAGCTGTTGCCGACCGATCGATCGATAATGCTTCCCTGTTCACTAATTGTTTCACTGCCTACACCATTATTTGCAGCCCGCTCCATTTCCCTATGCACAGTTACCAAATTACTACTTTGAACATTAGTTAATTCATTACACGGTGGCGCTAAACACTGCTTTCGTCTTCACTGTCATTTCTCAGTTTACTTTGGAGCCTAGTATTACGTTTTTCACACGCCATTATTGTCACAATATTTCACACGACAACACAGAAAAGCACAATTCGAAGAGCAAAATAAGAAAACACATTAACATAGCACTGAAAATTATATCTAGTTAATTGCAAGTGCAGCTGCGAAATACTTGGTGCAAATCTACATGCATGCCACAACTGTTTTACTGTACAACAATGAAAGACTACAACTACAAAGGAGATTCTCACTACAATTACATGCTAGCAATAAACAAAAGCTACACTAATTACACAAAGTACAAGAAAAAATCAGGAGATTCCAGTGAGGTAACCTGGCAGGTTCGCCATATGAAATGTCCCCTCAGAAATATTATACATGACTGTGCTTAAACTGACACACAATATTTTTAGCGCAACGCAATCTGACTTTCAAAAATCCCTACAAAAGAATGGCCCTGACTAAATAAACCTATACGTTCCACAAATCACTTACCTCACAAAAATCTGCGTTACTCAAACTACTGCAATACAGCGAGCGCCACTACTGCCAGCTAAATCAAAGATTCAAACTATGGAAGGCACTAACTACTGATAGGCATAGTTAGCAAATGAAAGATTTTAATAGAGAACAAACAAAGTATTTACCCTAATAGTCATAATATATATAGCAGTTCATGACATCCAGTCTTACAAATTTCAAAACTCCACCATCTCTCTCCCCACATCCACCACTGCTGGCGGCTCACCACCAACTGCACAACGCTACGCGCTGTTCGCATTCAGCTGCCCAACACTACAATGGCAGACAACAATGCAAACTAGCCACAGACTGCACACAGCACAGCCAGTGATTTTCATGCAGAGCGATACGTAACGTTGCCAATAAGAAAACATAGACAGCCTTCTTACAAGGTAGGGTAGAAAATTTAAAAAGGGAAATGGATAGGTTAAAGTTAGATATAGTGGGAATTAGCGACGTTCGGTGGCAGCAGGAACAAGACTTTTGGTCAGGTGAATACAGGGTTATAAATACAAAATCAAATAGTGGTAACGCAGGAGGAGGTTTAATAATGAATAAAAAAAATAGGAGTGCGGGTAAGCTACTACAAACAGCATAGTGAACGCATTATTGTGACCAAGATACACAGGGATCCCAGGCCGACCACAGTAGTATAAGTTTATATGCCAACTAGCTCTGCAGATGACGAAGAGATTGATGAAATGTATTATGAGATAAAAGAAATTATTCAGATAGTGAAGTGAGACGAAAATTTAATAGTCATGGATGAGAAGGAGACGCAGTAAGTGAATATGGAATGGGGGTAAGGAATGAAAGAGGAAGCCGCCTGGTAGAATTTTGCACAGAGCAAAACTTAATAATAGGTAACACTTGTTTCAAGAATCATAAAAGAAGGTTGTATACATTCAAGAAGCCTAGAGATACGGAGAGCTTTCAGATAGAATATATAATGGTAAGACACAGATTTAGGAACCAGGTTTTAAATTGTAAGACATTTCCAGGGGCAGATGTGGACTCTGATCACAATCTATCGGTTATGAATAGTAGATTAAAACTGAAGAACCTGCAAAAAGGTGGGAAATGATGGAGATGGGACCGGGATAAACTGACAGAACGAGAGGTTGTAGAGAGTTTCAGGGAGAGCATTAGGGAACGATTGACAAGAATGGAGGAAAGAAATACGATAAAAGTAGAATGGGTAGCTTTGACAGATGAAATAGTGAAGGAAGCAGAGGATCAAGTAGGTAAAAAGACGAGAGCTAATAGAAATCATTGAGTAACAGAGGAGATATTGAAGTTAATTGATGAAAGGAGAAAATACAAAAATGCAGTAAATGAAGCAGGCAAAAAGGAATACAAACGTCTCAAAAATGAGATCGACAGGAAGTGCAAAATGGCTAAGCAGGGATGGCTAGAGGACAAATGTAAGGATGTAGAGGCACATGTCACTAGGTGTAAGATAGATACTGCCTATAGGGAAATTAAAGAGACCATTGGAGAAAAGAGAACCACTTGCATGAATATCAAGAGCTCAGATGGAAACCCAGTTCTAAGCAATGAAGGGAAGGCAGAAACGTGGAAGGAGTACATAGAGGGTCTATACAATGGCGATGTACTTGAGGACAATATTATGGAAATGGAACAGGATGTAGATGAAGATGAAATGGGAGATACGATACTGCGTGAAGAGTTTGACAGAGCACTGAAAGACCTGGGTCGAAACAAGGCCCCGGGAGTAGGCAACATTCCATTAGAACTACTGACGGCCTTCGGAGAGCCAGCCCTGGCAAAACTCTACCATCTGGTGAGTAAGATGTATGAGACAGACGAAATACCCTCAGAGAAGAATATAATAATTCCAATCCCAAAAAAGAAAGTGTTGAAAAATGTGAAAATTACCGAACTGTCAGTCACGGCTGCAAAATACTAACACGAATTCTTTACAGACGAATGGAAAAACTGCTAGAAGCCGACCTCGGGGAAGATCAGTTTGGATTCCTTAGAAAAGTTGGAACACGTGAGACAATACTGACCCTACGACTTATCTTAGAAAATAGATTAAGGAAAGCCAAACCTACGTTTCTAGCATTTGTAGGCTTAGAGAACGCTTTTGATGACTGGAATACTCTCAATTTCTGGCAGGGGTAAAATACAGGGAGCGAAAGACTACAGTTTGTACAGAAAACAGATGGCAGTTATAAGAGTCGAGGGGCATGAAAGGGAAGCAGTGGTTTGGAAGGAAGTGAGAAAGAGTTGTAGCCTATCCCCGATGTTATTCAGTCTGTATATTGAGCAAGCAGTAAAGGAAACAAAAGAAAAAATCGGTGTAGGAATTAAAATCTATGGAGAAGAAATAAAAACTTTGAGGTTCGCCGATGACACTGTAATTCTGTGAGAGACAGAAAGGACTTGCAAGAGCAGGTGAACGGAATGGACAGTGTCTTGAAAGGAGGATATAAGATGAACATCAACAAAAGCATAACGAGGATAATGGAATGTAGTCGAATTAAATCGGGTGATGCTGAGGGAATTAGGAAATGAGACGCTTAAAGTAGTAAATGAGTTTTGCTATTTAGGGAGCAAAATAACTGATGATGCCGAAGTAGAGAAGATATAAAATGTAGACTGGCAATGGCATCGAAAGCGTTTCTGAAGAAGAGAAATGTGTTAACGTCGAGTAGAGATTTAAGTGTCAGGAAGTCGTTTCCGAAAGTATTTGTATGGAGTGTAGCCATGTATGGAAGTGAAACATGGACGATAAATCGTTTAGACAAGAAGAGAATAGAAGCTTTCTAAATGTGGTGCTACAGAAGAATGCTGAAGATTAGATGGGTAGATCACATACGTAATGAGGAGGTATTGAATAGAACTGGAGAGAAGAGAAATTTGTGGCACAACTTGACTACAAGAAGGGATCGCTTAGTAGGACACATTCTGAGGCATCTAGGGATCATTAGTTTAGTATTGGAGGGCAGTGTGGAGGGTAAAAATCGTAGAGGGAGAACAAGAGATGAATACACTAAACAGATTCAGAAGGATGTAGGTTGCAGTAGGTACTGAAAGATGAAGAAGGTTGCAGAGGTTAGAGTAGCATGGAGAGCTGCATCAAACCAGTCTCTGGACTGAAGACCACAACAACAATATTTCCTTTTAATAATTTCATATGGTTAACTATATTCGTCTTTTATTTTATCGTTATTGGTTTCTGTAATAGTTATAAAATTTTAAAAGTCTGCTACATGTATTTTACCAAAAGTGTTTGTATCAGATTATGGTTCTTACGTAAATGAAGAATACATCTAAGCCCACAGTAGTGATATCTATGAAACATGTAGGCAAACAGATTTCTGGTAGCTACTGCAGTCCAGTAGGTTTTGTACAGTAACGCCAATTGAAAAATGACTGTGTGGATGATCTAGTCTATTTTACACCGTTCTATATGACGACGCTTTGCTGAGTGTATTTATATGTTTTGAGATGCCATTACGGCTTCATCACATTAGGACATGGCGTAGAACACGTAAGCTCTACCTTACTTTATCTTACATTTCCCAGTTTGTATGGGAGTACATTGTGATAGGAAATGCTGTATTGTTTTGAAAGATAGACTGCCCTCTAGGCGTATATTTTTTGTATTGTGGATCTGAAGATGGGAATTACTGACTGAAACCGGTAATAGTCGAAGGAATTTGTGTTGTGATCAAAGACTGGAATAAAAAAAAAAAATTGGCAGTACCGGGATTACAGTTTACTTTCGCGACTTGCGTTTTTCCCATTTGTTTCGTTTTCATTTGGCTGCCCCTTACATTTGGTGCAACCAAGTAAAAGTTCCGACACCTTCCGTGGCTGCGCAAGGAATAGAGGAAAGCGCGTCAGGCCATAAGCTTTGGGCGGAATTTTAACAAGGGGAGTCCACTGATATTGCAAGTACTACAGGCGCACCCACGAGCTGGTTACCTCATCCCGTAGCCAAGCTGGGCAGCCGAGTGCCAAATTACGCATGCAGGAGAAAGATGAAGCTGCTACGAATTGTATGGCCTCAATTTCCCCATGTTATGAGTTATGACGAGGAATCCAGTACGGTAACGTATATTGCTCATTTTTCGGTGGAGATATTCTGTAGATGACTAGCCTGGAGGAGGGACCTGTGTCGATCTACCATATGCTCATCTAACCGTGTACGAGCTTCTGTGGAACAACAAATCCCCCGACGTAATGGTCCAGTCCGACATGTTGAAAGATAATGTGACATTTTTCACACGAGATGTATACACTGAAGGAAATGCACTTCAAAACTGTAACTGCTCAGGCGCACTGGAAGTACTGTTTTTACGTTAAAGCTGCTCATTTTTGCCGCTTGAAGATCCGCTCATAAAGGCGGTTTGTATAGCCTTTTCCTGCCTTACGCGCGATCGGCAAATAAGCAGACGCAGCCGTAGCCGTGATAAGAGAAAGTAGCGCGGAGTCCAAATGTGCACACACTCGAATTGTAAGCAATTAGGCCATACCGCACATGCCTCTAATCTTGTCTCAAACTGGAATGTTGTATTAACAGTTGCGGCGATTACTTTTAGTATAAGGAACAGTTGACTTACTTTTTAGGGTTACTTACCTCAACGTGTAAAAACAGGAACCCTTATACTATGGGATTGTTGCCCGTCTTGACCGTCTGTCATCCTGTTAGGAACCCCTTTTCTAGAGAATGGCTAGACGTACCATGTTGAAATTTATGCCACATACTAAGGTATACTTACCCTTTGCGACGTATAACATTTTAACTTCTGAGTCAATGCAATCAAAACATACGGCCACTTACGTCGCATATTTTGATGGTGGTAGACTCACTCATCAAAATCTATACGGTACTTCCCGTTGACCTAGCATACTGAAGTTTGGCAAGATGCAAGGATTCACTGTACAAGTAAAGAAAAAAATCCCAAAGTTGTTAGTTTGTAATTAAATAAGACGAAAAAAATGCACCGAGCGAGGTGGCGCAGTGGTTAGACACTGGACTCGCATTCGGGAGGACGACGGTTCAATCCCGCGTCCGCCCATCCTGATTTAGGTTTTCCGTGATTTCCCTAAATCGCTCGAGGCAAATGCCGGGATGGTTCCTTTCAAAGGGCACGGTCGCCTTCCTTCCCCGTCCTTCCCTAATCCGATGAGACTGATGATCTCGCTGTCTGGACTCCTTCCCCAAAACAACCAACCAACGAAAAAAAATTTTTGTCAATTTTTATTCGACTGCCTGTCTGTTCGTCTGATAAGATCCCTTTTTCTCAAGAACGTGTCGACGTACGAAGTTGAAATGTATCACATGCTCAGGGCTACTCTCGACAGAGTAAGAAATTTAAGATTCTAAGTAAATCCAATTTAAAGTTACGGCATTTTATGTACTATCTTTTGATGCTCGTGAACTTATACATAAGAACGCATAGGATATATACAGTTGACCTAAAATCATAACACACTCCTGGAAATTGAAATAAGAACACCGTGAATTCATTGTCCCAGGAAGGGGAAACTTTATTGACACATTCCTGGGGTCAGATACATCACATGATCACACTGACAGAACCACAGGCACATAGACACAGGCAACAGCGCATGCACAATGTCGGCACTAGTACAGTGTACATCCACCTTTCGCAGCAATGCAGGCTGCTATTCTCCCATGGAGACGATCGTAGAGATGCTGGATGTAGTCCTGTGGAACGGCTTGCCATGCCATTTCCACCTGGCGCCTCAGTTGGACCAGCGTTCGTGCTGGACGTGCAGACCGCGTGAGACGACGCTTCATCCAGTCCCAAACATGCTCAATGGGGGACAGATCCGGAGATCTTGCTGGCCAGGGAAGTTGACTTACACCTTCTAGAGCACGTTGGGTGGCACGGGATACATGCGGACGTGCATTGTCCTGATGGAACAGCAAGTTCCCTTGCCGGTCTAGGAATGGTAGAACGATGGGTTCGATGACGGTTTGGATGTACCGTGCACTATTCAGTGTCCCCTCGACGATCACCAGTGGTGTACGGCCAGTGTAGGAGATCGCTCCCCACACCATGATGCCGGGTGTTGGCCCTGTGTGCCTCGGTCGTATGCAGTCCTGATTGTGGCGCTCACATGCACGGCGCCAAACACGCATACGACCATCATTGGCACCAAGGCAGAAGCGACTCTCATCGCTGAAGACGACACGTCTCCATCCGTCCCTCCATTCACGCCTGTCGCGACACCACTGGAGGCGGGCTGCACGATGTTGGGGCGTGAGCGGAAGACGGCCTAACGGTGTGCGGTACCGTAGCCCAGCTTCATGGAGACGGTTGCGAATGGTCCTCGCCGATACCCCAGGAGCAACAGTGTCCCTAATTTGCTGGGAAGTGGCGGTGCGGTCCCCTACGGCACTGCGTAGGATCCTAAGGTCTTGGCGTGCATCCGTGCGTCGCTGCGGTCCGGTCCCAGGTCGACGGGCACGTGCACCTTCCGCCGACCACTGGCGACAACATCGATGTACTGTGGAGACCTCACGCCCCACGTGTTGAGCAATTCGGCGGTACGTCCACCCGGCCTCCCGCATGCCCACTATACGCCCTCGCTCAAAGTCCGTCAGCTGCACATACGGTTCACGTCCACGCTGTCGCGGCATGCTACCAGTGTTAAAGACTGCGATGGAGCTCCGTATGCCACGGCAAACTGGCTGACACTGACGGCGGCGGTGCACAAATGCTGCGCAGCTAGCGCCATTCGACGGCCAACACCGTGGTTCCTGGTGTGTCCGCTGTGCCGTGCGTGTGATCATTGCTTGTACAGCCCTCTCGCAGTGTCCGGAGCAAGTATGGTGGGTCTGACACACCGGTGTCAATGTGTTCTTTTTTCCATTTCCAGGAGTGTATGTGCCTGTGGTTCTGTCAGTGTGATCATGTGATGTATCTGACCCCAGGAATGTGTCAATAAAGTTTCCCCTTCCTGGGACAATGAATTCACGGTGTTCTTATTTCAATTTCCAGGAGTGTATATACATAATTAAGTTTGTCCAGAGACCTCGCCGGCCGCTGGTGGCCGAGCGGTTCTAGGCGCTTCGGTCTGGAACCGCGCGACCGCTACGGTCGCAGGTTCGAATCCTGCCTCGGGCATGGATGGGTGTGATGTCCTTAGGTTAGTTAGGTTTAAGTAGTTCTAAGTTCTAGGGGACTGATGACCTGAGATGTTAAGTCCCATAGTGCTCAGAGCCATTTGAACCATTTGAACCAGAACCCTCAGTTCGCGAGTCCTACTCGCACATGGCCATTTTATTTTGCATGTGTCTTCTTTTCATTTCACTTCCTTTATATGTACAGTATTTCGCGGTGCAACAACCATAGTAATTTGTATATTTACGGTACGTCTTTTACTGCAATATCTCCCACCCGTTCTGCAACCTAAGTAGCTACACAGAAAGTAACGCTTAGATACTTAACGGTTGAGACTGTTTCCAGTGACTGATCACTGTTCGCACTGCCACATGATATTGGATATTTTCGTGTATTTATACGCATTAGATTTATGTTTAAAGTCATTTATCAATCTTTGCACCATGCGCTGATCACCTGTAAGAGCCACTGTATTTCGTAACAAGATTATAACGAGTTCAACTCCGTATGCGACAGTGGCGTCTTTTTGTAGTCGTCGCAACCACGACATGCTCATAATGATGATACTTGACAGAGTAATGGGTGCACAGAGATATTTATAACAGCTCATATGGTTCGTAATTTGTTCTGGGAAGGGGGGAGGTTATCGACAAGTTATGTTATGTACAAAGTGATCCCGTATCCGCAATGAATTATTATTGCGGCACGACTGAAGATGTATTAGTGTACAGGTAACTGAAATGACATTCTCGTGGGGAAGATAACGACAGCAATTTCCGGTTGAGCAGCCGCAAGCAGAAGAGACTGGAAAGCAATCCGCGAGCTCGCGTAATGGGTCGGAATATGATACCGGCGAATGTGAGCCGCGCACGCTAGCCGCCGCCTGGTGACCAATGCCACAAATTCACGGAAACGCAGGAAAGGCGAGCGCGTAGTGGGGCGGAGGGGGGGGGGGGGGCAGTCGATAAGGGGAGTCGGTCGGGATGAACCGCTAGTCGGTCAGTGGTGGAAGTAGCCAGAGAACCTTTCGAGGATTGTTTTTAAACAGATACCACAGTACGAATGCACGAGTACAGTCGTGGAAAACTAACCACAACGGTTCATTGCAGCGCTAAAAATAATAACGGCGAAAGGCTCATCACGCTCGTTGTCTCCCATGACACTACATACAAGGTTAAATTTCGGCCGGAACGATGGGGCGATGAGGATTTTTAAAATTTTTTTTAAAGAACTGAACGGAAAAAGTCAGAACCTGAGATTTAAATAGCAACGTAACGACACTCGAGCTGCCGCCGACATCGCCACCGTTCCTGCAGTCGCACCCGGTGCCCGTGAATGTCACCGTCTTCGCCACAGCTGCCAGAACGCCCCAGGAGTTACGTCTGCTGTCCTCCTGACGACAACGTCAGCGTTCCTGGACATTGGCGTCCACCCTGTGGCCAGTTTGTCGGCCAGAGTTCAGTCATTCGCAAGGTGGATCCTGGTCACTCGCAAGGTGGAGACTGGAGTGCTGTGTGGACACAGAGCTGGCATCGGCCGTCGGTGCAATCCTTGTCTCCTCATCTACGCCCTTCCCCACCCCCCCCCCCCCCCACCGTTCTCACGTGACTCAGCACTACCGACGAGGGTGCGGTCGTTTGGGGAAGAGGAATGTGGTTTCGACCGAAGGGTAAGGCTCCACAGAGATGCTGGTACCTCATAACGGAACCACAAGCTAAGGGTAATCTCTGTCAGACGGGGCAACGTATGAGAGACGTTGACGAAGACACGCCCTCAAGAGTCCGATACGTCGCCTCTGCTGGAAGTCCACTTACGTCAGAGCGCAGTACGGCTCAGCTCATTCTCTGAAAGCCCAGTCTGACAGCAGCAGTATCGCAGATTAGATCCATACAGTGACCTAGTATCGTTAGTGATAAAGTTAATATTGGTAATAAAGTTAATAGTCAGATGTGCAGTGATATTTGACTTTCATTCAGTGCTATTCAAAATAATAAACAGTTATCATTGTATTCAGCTACAGTACTAACTACACTCTAAGAAAAAAGTACGTAAAATAAAATGAAAAATACGAACCACAAAGGAATTATCCTAATGCAACGAAAATCTGCAGATGTGATGTACATGTCCAGAAAAACACAATGATTTCAATTTCAGAAAATTTGGATGATTTATTCAAGAGAAAGAGCTTCACAAATTGGACAAATCAGTAAAGCGTTGGTCCACTGCTGGCCCTTAGAAAGGCAGTTATTCAGCTTGTCATTGATTGCTGGATTTGGTGGATGTCTTCCTGATGGATATCAGGTAGTAGTCTGAGCAAAATTCCGAGACTGTTGGAGGGCCCTGCACATAATGCTCCAAATGTTCTCAACTGAGGAGAGACCCGTCGACCTTGCTGGCCGAGGTAGGGTTGGGTAAGCACGAAGACAAACAGTACAAACTCTCGCTGTGTGCGGGCGGGTATTATCCACCTGAAATGTAAGGCCACGATGGCTTGCCATGAAGGGAAACAAAGTGGGGCGTACAATATCGTCGACGTACTGCCACGGATACAACCAAATGGGTCATGCTATGAAAATAAATGGTACCCCAGGATCATAAATCCTGGATGCCGGGCCATATGGTGGAGGATATTTAGTTTGGTACCCGGACACATCTTCGCTGGTCATCGGAGGAGCTCAGTTCGAAGCGGGGCTCATCACTGGTTCTTTTCCAGTCAACGAGATTCAAGGCCGAAGACGTGTCTGCAGACGCACTGGTCAACAATAAAGTTAACAGCACATAAACACAAGCAGTGAAGTCAATCACATATTAGTATTACCTTCGTTCAGCTCGAACAGCATAACTACCTGTGAAATTACGAAATAGAACTTTCTACACATTCTAAACAAACGTAACAAAGAGGGTACCTTGTATATTTCATGGAAGAATAAGTTTCATGTAACGCTGGTACGTTTTATTTCTATACCTTTCCCATGATTAATATGAAGAGAAGTAGAATGTAAGGTCTAACATGTCCATCTAACATATTTTATTCCTCTGTATGTGAAGAATGTTTCCTAAAATTTTTGTCACAACTGTTTGTTACACACTGTACATTCTGTCATATCTTTCCTTCTTGCTCCGAAAATGGTTACGCGCAGTTTCCTGTACATGCTTCACTCAGCACGAAAACTCACTGATAGCTGCAAACATGTTTTCCTTGTTCGGTCTTTACAGCTGCTATGTTTAACATATGAATAAAAGCGCCTTGCCGTTTCTCGTATCCGCAACACGTAGTATTTACATTTCTTTTCATATCTGTTCCTCAAAAACAGGCTGTCTTGCTGTCTGTTTCTCGTTCGGATTGCTGCATTAATCTGATGTTCCCGCACACTGGTTCTCTATTTGCATATGACTTGTTTAATGGAATAACATTACAATTTCATTTTGTAATATGCAGAGATAACGATTCAGAGTGAATGAAAGCGCAGTTTTATTAAGTCAGTTTCTGAAAACGAAAAATTCTACTTAGTCGCATATGTTGGGATTACAGCGTAATGATGAAAATAGAAACCCACACTTCTTATAAAAGGCGAAGTTTCGTCATTATCTATATTTCATGTACGGTGGTGAACAGAATAGAAGCCCAAAGGTTAATACTGAAGTTTTTTTCTTTTCAAATACACAAACAAATAACGCTCATTCTTCTAACGTAGACATCAGGATTACCTGGTAACGTTCTGTCCCGAAAGGGCCACACTGAAAGAAAGCTACGATCTCAAACATTCACTCCGCGGAACAGGACTCCACTGTCAATTATCCACCTGAGAATTACGCTGAATGCACAACTAGGGGCAGCAGGTGCTCTTTCCGGACTTTCTCAACACCTGTACTTGTATAACGAAACACCACAAAAGTCTCGCACACTTCTGGACGTTTTTATTAAAGATGAGCTCTTCTGACTTCTCGGTGAACAGACTGCCTAACTTCCGAATCGCCGCGAAGATTAGAGATAGTGCAGTTTGTCTTTGAGTTAAAAGTATACATTTTTCGAGAACCGTGATTTTTCTGATGAAAGGTCCCAAAGCATTGAAATAGTTGCTACCATCTAATGTTATGAATTATGGTGCAGTGAAAAATGTACTGTCGCGGACTAACTAAATGAAACATTCTCATTGACCGTTCATGAAGCCTGAAACAAAAATCCCGTAATTTGATATCAGCTTGCAGACGCTTAGCTGGTTTTAGCATTTCGGGAAAGTTGTATAGGCGGAGAGGACGTTAACAGGCTCTCACAGTTGGACCATTGTGTCTACTGTGAAACGTCTTGTACCATTACAACTGGAGTTTAACGCCTATGTAATTGAATCGGAGAGGTGATCGATTGCAGTTTGGGCATTGTACAGTATTTCATTTGAGAACCCTCCGATAGTGTTTTCCTCTAATCACAATCTTTCACCGCAGACAGCATTGTGGGTGCACACGTCTCCTCAATGTACATGACTCCTCATCGTATCGCAACAGAGACCCGCTTACATGAGTCTTGCAATGACACTTCTTGTTGCGACATAAAATGGCGATCAGCTTCCGCCACAGTGGTTGTTATCCAAATTCTCATCAGTTTCCTTCTTGTCTTCAAATATTTTCATGTGTCACTTTCGTTTGGTTTGGCAGGTTACTCATAAATTTGTCCAACTCTGAAATATGGGTGGTGACTATCTGGGGCAGCCACAGAATGCAATCATACTATAAATGTGGATGTACGCGTGTATGTTCCACATCTCTTCCTAAATCACTATATCGATTTCAACCATACATGGTACACACATCACTTACTATGTAGACAGAGCCGCTGTGTGTGTAAGAATCACCTTCGTATCAAAGGGGTGCGAGTGGGGTGAAAAAGAATCGTACCTCCCAACGCGCAGACGGGCTACACTAATCCAGCTTTTGAAAATGAGAAAACGTAGTCAGTTGCAACAAAGCTTACACATAATTTCAAACCGTTACGAGACTTTTTCTCACTGACACCCCGCACAAAATGATGGAAGGGAAAAGTTTATTTCTTACTACATTTTCACTGTTCATGCAGTAAAACCGCTGCTACGTGAAGGACGTTTTAGTTTATTATTTTCTTACCACTAACTCTATTCGCAGCAAATTTCGGAGACTGTATTCATGTATATCACTGAATATACCTGCAAATATGTATCGTTGTACTAGACATACTTCAGGAGACATGACGTCATAAACATAAAGCTGCATGGAAAACTGCCACATTATGCTTATTTTTTGTGGCGTCCGCCTTTAGCAAAATACAATCTTGTTTTTTGTCCCAGACATGTTTCACTGCAGTTCCAGCATTGTCAGTGGATTTTTTATTTGATGGCTTCCTACCACATGGCGTGGTTTTCCTGCTGTATTACGTTTTTACAGTGTCTGTTTTTCTTTACAGTTTGTCATTTCTTTTTCCGTCATCTTCTTCTTTGTCAAGTTCTGTGTAATGAGTTGTCACTGTCACTGTTTACCAGCTGTAAAAAGAAATGCAGTGAAACACGTCTGGGAACAAAAACAAAATTGTGTTTTGCTAAAGGCAGACCTCACCAAAAAATTGATAAAGCAAACACAAACAAAAGAGCTTGAACCTCAAGATGATCATTTCCTTTTAATTTATTACCTCTTTAGTACTAATTCTACAAACAACACATTTCTTAGACAGTATCCAATTGTACAACTGAATGTAACTGCGCAATTACATCATTGTATGATACATAGCTCACGAGAGAAAACTTCATAAACATTGAGCTGTGTGAAAACTGAAGTGTAGGACGGAATTCGTTAGAGATACAGGTGACAAATGTGTATAAATTTGTCTGCCAAGTGTTAAATATGTGAGAAATGTTCGTAAGCGGGCAAAGGTGGCGGTAAAAAGTTTCATCCTAACATCTGGGTCTATTTCAATCAAACTTGGTACACATTTTACTTACTATCTGGAAAGAAATACATGGGATTGAGAACATCCAACTTTCTGTTGGGAATGGGATGAGAATGTGATGATGAAAAGAGAAATGGGTAGCAGAAGATGGACAGACAGAGAGAGGGAAGGAGGAAATGAATACAGTTATGGCAGAAGAGGAGATGGACAGAGGGAGGGGGTGGGTAAATGGACAGAGAAAGGGAAGATGAGCACTTGAACGGAGATAGGGGAGAAGGAGATGAACGACAAGGAAAAGAGGGGGAGGTGGACAGAGAGGGGAGGAACAAATGTACATCGATAGGAGGAGGAGCAGATGGACAGAGGGTGCGGTGGGAGGGGATGGGAGGGGGAGAAGGAGCGGATGGAAAGAGAGAAGGGAAGGTGGAGCTGTGTAGAGAATGGGGAGCGGAGGTGGTGGACAGAGTGAGGGGGAGCAGGAGATGGAGTAATAGAAGACTGGAATAAATAGACACCAGCTAACGTCGGACACTCGGCTAGTAGGGAACAAAAGTATCATCAAACTCAGCCCTGTGGCAGAGGCTGACCATCTCTTTTATAACAGGCTTTGCTACCACACCATTAAATGATGGGCGAGCTTATGACTTCTGGTGGTGACTGGTTATGGCAGCAGATGGCCGACAAGATCCCGTACTATCAGGACTGCACCAGAACTATCTTCTCACTTAAACCTGAACAGATTCATTTGGCACTAGACGACTTTAAACCATCGATGTGGCCTATGAATAACGATTGAAGTTAGCAGCAGCTGATTGATACGTTCCTCTGTGGCGTGTATCTTTCGGCTCCATTCCCCCTCGGTGAAAAGAATAAAGAATCGTGATGGTCATTCCTCTGTGACAAGACGTACATTTTAATGGTGTGGTCCGAAGTGCTGACCCACCTACCACATGAATTCTTGCGCCGAGTCAGAGCTACCATTATCCACAATGGTAATATGACATGCCATTGGGCTAAGAGCCTCGCGACAAATTTGAAGATAATTCTAAATGACTGATATGCATGATTTAGCCACTTATGTTTCTAGATATAATCGAAATCGATACCACGAGAAACCTCCACAAGCAACTCCCAAGCAAATGAATTAGCATTCGATCATCAGGATAGTATGCAATCAATAAACATATAGCGCGATAGGTACGGTAGTGCTGCTGTGTTGTTACTTTATGCAGGCCGTAGAGCTCCACACAGGCCTCTTAGCCGGTATACATAGCCACCAACGCGCAGCAAATTTATGCTACGCTACTGAGGCCGCGGGCGCTGTTCCAAATGTAGCACCAGGTGGAGGTGTGGCCGCGTGGAGTTTTATGTCTGCACTTTGGTGTTATCTTTCATTTACTTACAGCAATTACACTAATTTTTGAAAGAAAAGTGCAGGAATTTGAAAGCAGGAAATTATAAATTTATGGTATACATTAAGAACAGAATAAAAGAAGACAGGAAACAGTAGATATAGATATTCAATAAATGAAAATCACCAGTTTGCTTTTGTTCTACTATGTTACTTTCATTGTGTTAACCGGTTTTTGGCTTACAAGGCCACCTTCAGATATGTCTGAAGATGGCCTTGTAAGCCGAAAACCGGTTAACACAATAAAAGTAATATTGTAGATCAGAAGCAAACTGGACATGTCTGGAGATGGCCTTGTAAGCCGAAAACCGGTTAACACAATAAAAGTAATATTGTAGAACAAAAGCAAACTGGTGTTTTCAATTGTTATAATGTTGTTCTATCAAGAACTGACGGAAGATTCTGTTAATATGATACAGATATCCCTTCACCAACCTAAACTGGGGAAGAGGACTTGATATTGAACTTCAAGTACAGCGTCCACATGCGGTGTTACCCATTTCAGTATTATCCGCAAGAACATCCATCTTCTGGAAAACTCGATTTGTTTAGTGCATACGGATCTAATCCACGTCAAAATTCTGCGTGAACTGATGTTTGTTTGGTTACATAACAATTTATTACTACTAATTTAGTTAGTAAACAAATTCTGCATCGCTCTGGAACAATACCCTGCGTCAATGTAATCGAATTAAGTTATATACTGTTCCTATATAGCTGTAGGAGAAATAGTAAGCGACCACTAACTTATTCTTAACCTCCTAAAACTATTTTTGTTACATAAAACGAGACTTTCTTGAGTAGCGGACCCATTAATTTCCTGTAATTGCGTAATATGCATGACCTGTTTCTGTCGTGTATTTACGCTGTTTGATTTTGCTTGCTTACTTTTATTAAATTGATATTACATTCGTATTATTACATTTACAATGATGTGTTCATTTATGTACCTACTTAACAACGATGGGTACACTTTTAACGTGGATTCCAGAACAATATCAATCCACGTTGTTGGGGTCTTCAGTCCTGAGACTGGTTTGATGCAGCTCTCCATGCTACTCTATCCTGTGCAAGCTGCTTCATCTCCCAGTACCTACTGCAACCTACATCCTTCTGAATCTGCTTGGTGTATTCATCTCTTCGTCTCCCTCTACGATTTTTTCCCTCCACGCTGCCCTCCAATGCTAAATTGGATGCCTCAGAACATGTCCTACCAATCGATCCCTTCTTCTAGTCAAGTTGTCCCACAAACTTGTCTTCTCCCCAGTCCTATTCAATATCTCCTCATTAGTTATGTGATCTACCCATCTTATCTTCAGCGTTCTTCTGTAGCACCACATTTAGAAAGCTTCTATTCTCTTCTTGTCCAAACTATTTATCGTCCATGTTTCACTACCATACATGCTACACTCCATACAAATACTTTCAGAAATGACTTCCTGACACTTAAATCTATACTCGATGTTAACAAATTTCTCTTCTTCATAAACGCTTTCCTTGCCATTGCCAGTCTACATTTTATATCCTCTCTACTTCGACCATCATCAGTTATTTTGCTCCCCAAATTGCAAAACTCCTTTACTACTTTAAGTGTCTCATTTCCTAATCTAATACCCTCAGCATCTCCCGACATAACTCGACTAAATTCCATTATCCTCGTTTTGCTTTTGTTGATGTTCATCTTATATCCTCCTTTCAAGACGCTATCCATTCCTTTCAACTGCTCTTCCAAGTCCTTTGCTGTCCCTGACAGAATTACAATGCCATCGGCGAACCTCAAGGTTTTTATTTTTATCCACAGGCTATGCTAATTACTCATAATTTTAATTAGATTCATTCATAAAACGGAGTTGCTAAATACGGTTTTCCGAAGTTCCTTCACTAAGGAAGACGAAGTAAATATTTCAGAATTTGAATCTAGAACTGTTGCCAGCATGAGTAACTTAGAAGCAGATATCCTCGGTGAAGAAAAACAACTTAAATCAGTTAATAAAGGCAAGTCCTCTGGTCCAGATTGTATACCAATTAGATTCCTTCCGGAGAGTGCCGATATAAGAGCTCCGTATTTAGCAATCATAAACCGCTCGCTCAACGAAACATCCGTACCTAAAGGCTCTAAAGTTACACACGTTCCACCAATTGTCAAGAAAGGAAGTATGAGTTATTCGATGAATTACAAATCCATATCACTGACGCCAAATTGCAGTAGGATTTTGGAACATATACCGTGTTTGAATATTATGAATTACCTCCAGGAAAACGATCTGTTGACACACAGTCAGCACGGGTTCAGAAAATATCGTTCTTGTAAAACTAAACTTCTCGCGTAGTAATGACTGCTTCGGCCTGGGGATCTCATATTGATTCCATGTTTCTAAATTTTCAGAAGGCTTTTCACACCGTTCCTCAAAAGCGGCTGCTAACCAAGTTGCTTGCCTATATAGTATCCGTGATTTCTTGTCAGATAGGTCACAGTTCATGGTAGCTGATGGAAAGTCATCGAATAAAACAGAAGCAATATCTGGCCTTCTGTTCTTCCTAATCTATATTAACAATTTAGGAGGAAATCTGAGTAGCCCTTTTAAATTGCTTGCATATAACGCTGTCATTTACCGTCTAGCGAACTCATCAGAAGATCAAAAACTGTTGCAAAATGGTACAGACAAACTACATATGTGGTGCAAAAGTCAGCTGACCATAAATAATGAAAAGTGTTTGGTCATCCATATGACTACTAAATGGAATCCGTTTAGCTTATATTATACGACAAGACAGATAAATCTAAAGGCTGTCAGTTCAACTAAGTACCTAGGAACAATAATTACGAACTACTTCAATTGGAACGATCACGTATAATGTTTGGGGGAAGGCAAACCAAAGACTTCGTTTTATTGACCGAACTCTTAGAAGATCCAAAAAAATCTGCTGAAGAGACTGCGTACACTACGCTTGTCCGTCCTCTGTTACAATACTGCTGTTCAGCAACTGTACAAGTGTTTCACGAGACATTACTGCTATTAGCTATGCACTTAGGAAAATAACTCTTTTGCCCTGGAGTTTTTCGTGAATGTCTAACTTCATTATGAAACGGGAAAGTTGGCTGCTCTTGCAAACGTTGAACTCTCTCACACGGTATTGATAGACCTTTAATAACTTATCACACTCCCTTATTATGTACTTCATATGAAATGCTGTCCATTCTAGTCATCCTAGTCTTTCGGATAGTTTTGATGTTAGCGGTACACACAAATAGAGCCTTAGTGAACGTAGAGACAGCAAGCAACCAATATTAATTGTTCTGTTTATTAAGAATCCGAACCGATAGGCTTAAAATCAGACGGCTGTTCACATTTATTTTATCACGTTCATATGGTGCTGACCACAAGACGTCGACTGTTTCCAGCATCCAATTTAGATTCTTAAGGAGGAGGTGCTCTACAACAGTTCTTAAGAAAAAGGATTAATTGAGTTTTAATTTGCAACACAGCTAACGACGATCTACAATAATGTAACAAATTTGTAAGAGGACACGTTAATTCTTTTGTGCTGCTGAAGTAGAAAAGTCAGACGTTTCAGGGTTGATACTACAGATGGATGGTTATGTGCTGAGCTGACGATAAGTTAGAAAAGATGCGTTTCGAGTTTCTGAGAAACAATTATGTTAACTGAATCTTCCGTCGGTTCTTGGTAGTACAACACTATGGTAAATGAAAAGAGCTAGTTTGCTTTTGTAGGACAAAGCAAACTAGCGCTGTTTGGAAACAATAGTAATTGATTTATAAATATTACTAGTAATACGAAGATGGTAATCCCAGTGACCTACTGTTAGGAACCATTCTCCCGAAATGAGACGTGAGAACTACAAAAAACCATTCTGTACCAAGTAACTACCTAAACCTATTGGTGAAGAGATTACAAAGATTTTGACTGGAGAAAATCTTTAAGCTAGGTCTAGAAGGATGTGGTTCGCCAACGATCAATTTCAACTTTTGTGAAAGTATGTTAAAAATGTTTGTTTCAGGGTAACTCCCACGTCATAAAGACGGTTGTCGACAACTTCCCACACAAATATCATACTCCTACTTTGTGCTGACGAGATGGTTCTGCAAATAAAAGCATTTTGTCAGTTGCAAAACTCGAGTTGAGAATAATTTAGTGCGATGTTGGTTTTCGGTTCCCAAATTTATTGCAGTATGTTTCGTGAATTAATACCAAGTATGGGCCTGATAGCAAGCTTTAGGAACAAAACCATTGTTTATGACTGAACTGAGTCATCCAAAGCTGTTATCCCATAAGCATGGATTAAATCTCATACATTAATTTATGATTTTTAATCTATTCACCTGTCTGAGCGTAGCGACCCGGGTGCGAGGTTCACCGCTTTTTGTTGGTTCTCTGGTAAACGATGTCTTCCACTTGAACTAGGTGAATGAGCGCCTCTTTGATCTAAAAGAGAAAACGAAATATATTCAGTTAGAGTGTACTCTTGTATTCATGAACTTATCACAGCATAAAGAACCAACTATAACGGAATAAAATTTACTAACGCAAATTCAGTATTTATACAAAATGCGTGAGTATGCGCAGTGCTCACAGAACACTGTTCTCTGTTGAATCAATATTATCAGCTGTGAAAACTATTATACTTTGGTGCACGCTCTGGTTATTCCAACAAACACCCAATAAATGTTTTACAGGCATGTTTACTGTTAGCGATTTTTCATGTGGGCACTACAGCATCTGAAACGTTATAATCTTTGTCTACCTTAGAAATTTCCATTTCCTCCTCCTTCGAGTATCAGTTTAGTTACTGCTGAATGCTGTAGCACATAGCCCTTCAATGTTTGGTCTTCCAAAGATGTATTTTTTGACTGTAATACATAACGTAATTACTCATTTAATATGTCAGCTAATAATTTGATTTTAACATACTTTTGTGGAACCACATTTTAAACGCATCATATTCTTCTCCAGTTTTCAAATAGCCCACAGTTCCGTGCAGTGTAATAACATACACATACGATTTAAGCAATTTGTTTCTCAATTCAACTTAAGGATTTAATGCAAGTTCAGTTCTTTTGTTACCCAAAGAATATTTTAATGTACACCATACGTTTTTAATTTTAATTTGTTTTAGTCTGAAATTGTACACACAAATGTTATACACGATACTTAAACTACAGTATAGTTTATAGTGTTTGTTAAAATCCTTTAATCAACAAGATTCCTGCGTTTTCTTGCAGAAATCAATGAATGTGCAGAATTCTCTGACAGACATTTGAAAGTTAGTTAGCTAGTTAGTTAAAATACAGAACGTAATCAACTGCAACGTGCATAACGGTAGACAAAAATGTTCTTCATTTTTTCCAACTTAACGCATTTGCACACACATTCTGACAACTGGTTAAAGTGTTCAGTATGGGATGTGACCACCTCTGACCCCAATACAAGCCTGACGGCTACGGGACATGCTGTGAATGATGTCATCAATCTCATTTTGAGACAATAACGCCCATTCTTCCCGCAGAGTTGCTCACAGGTCTTGGATAGTGGTTGATGAATGCTGACGTGATGCAACCCGTTTCCCTAGTGCTTCCCAGACATGCTCTGTGGGATTCAAATCGGGATAGCGAGTAATCCACGCCATGCGTGCAGTATCTTCCGTTTCCAAAAAAAAAAAACATCAATCACTTGTCGCGCATTATCGTCCGTCAGTACGAAGTCTGGGCTCCCGGCATGAGATCCCAAGATCTTCTCACGGTACCTGACAGCAGTTAAATTTTGTGGGTTCACCCGCACAATTTTATGTAGAAGTGCTCGAGTGGTCAACATAATCCCTGCGCACACCATTAGGGATCCTCCTCGATATCGGCTCGTTTCGACAATGTTTGGATCCCGAAATCGTGTTCCACTTGCCCTCCAGATGCGAAACCGTAGTGTGTCCTTCTCCGGACTATATCGGGACTCATCTGTGAAAACAACATTGGATCACCGTTAGGCCGCCCAAGTGGCTTGCCGACGGCTCCACTCTAGACGTTCCCTTCTGCGAAGACACACAAGAGGTAAACAGATAGCAGCTTTCCAACCCTGCTGAAGCCGTCTGTACACCGTTTGCCTCGATACAACACGTCCAAGGTTTGCTGCGAGGTCAGATACCAGTTGCAGTGCAGTAGCAAGCCAGTACCGTCGTGCCCTTCCAGCCAAATACCGGTCCACTCTTTCTGTTGTCACACATGACTGGCCCTGTCCTGGTCTCTGGGAAACAGTTTCGGTGTCTATAAGCTGTCACCTCATCCGAGAAACAACAGAACGATTCACTTAAAGCTATCGAGCCACATCAGCTTGCGACTCTCCTGCTTCCATTCTTCCTATGGCCCTCTACAGCAAAGTGTCTGTAGGCCTCTTTTCTGTGCCGTACTGCACCGTCTGTGACAGAGTACTCAGCGATTGTAGTTGTGGGACTACCCTGAAAACACTACCCCGCTGACGTCATTGCTGCAAACGAAACCGAATAACACACATTTTCTTTCTTGCAGTTGGTACTAACGGGAAACCTGAACATTCTCGTTTAAAAAAATGCATAGAAGGGGTCCGTCTGAATGTTTATTAGTGTGCCACGTAAAAATTTGAAGTAATTCCTATTTATATAGTACATAACATACACTATGTTTTGTATGGCATATTTATATACTACATACACTCCTGGAAATGGAAAAAAGAACACATTGACACTGGTGTGTCAGACCCACCATACTTGCTCCGGACACTGCAAGAGGGCTGTACAAGCAATGATCACACGCACGGCACAGCGGACACATCAGGAACCGCGGTGTTGGCCGTCGAATGGCGCTAGCTGCGCAGCATTTGTGCACCGCCGCCGTCAGTGTCAGCCAGTTTGCCGTGGCATACGGAGCTCCATCGCAGTCTTTAACACTGGTAGCATGCCGCGACAGCGTGGACGTGAACCGTGTGTGCAGTTGACGGACTTTGAGCGAGGGCGTATAGTGGGCATGCGGGAGGCCGGGTGGACGTACCGCCGAATTGCTCAACACGTGGGGCGTGAGGTCTCCACAGTACATCGATGTTGTCGCCAGTGGTCGGCGGAAGGTGCACGTGCCCGTCGACCTGGGACCGGACCGCAGCGACGCACGGATGCACTCCAAGACCGTAGGATCCTACGCAGTGTCGTAGGGGACCGCACCGCCACTTCCCAGCAAATTAGGGACACTGTTGCTCCTGGGGTATCGGCGAGGACCATTCGCAACCGTCTCCATGAAGCTGGGCTACGGTCCCACACACCGTTAGGCCGTCTTCCGCTCACGCCCCAACTTCGTGCAGCCCGCCTCCAGTGGTGTCGCGACAGGCGTGAATGGAGGGACGAATGGAGACGTGTCGTCTTCAGCGATGAGAGTCGCTTCTGCCTTGGTGCCAATGATGGTCGTATGCGTGTTTGGCGCCGTGCAGGTGAGCGCCACAATCAGGACTGCATACGACCGAGGCACACAGGGCCAACACCCGGCATCATGGTGTGGGGAGCGATCTCCTACACTGGCCGTACACCACTGGTGATCGTCGAGGGGAAACTGAATAGTGCACGGTACATCCAAACCGTCATCGAACCCATCGTTCTACCATTCCTAGACCGGCAAGGAAACTTGCTGTTCCAACAGGACAATGCACGTCCGCATGTATCCCGTGCCACCCAATGTGCTCTAGAAGGTGTAAGTCAACTACCCTGGCCAGCAAGATCTCCGGATCTGTCCCCCATTGAGCATGTTTGGGACTGGATGAAGCGTCGTCTCACGCGGTCTGCACGTCCAGCACGAACGCTGGTCCAACTGAGGCGCCAGGTGGTAATGGCATGGCAAGCCGTTCCACAGGACTACATCCAGCATCTCTACGATCGTCTCCATGGGAGAATAGCAGCCTGCATTGCTGCGAAAGGTGGATATACACTGTACTAGTGCCGACATTGTGCATGCTCTGTTGCCTGTGTCTATGTGCCTGTGGTTCTGTCAGTGTGATCATGTGATGTATGTGACCCCAGGAATGTGTCAATAAAGTTTCCCCTTCCTGGGACAATGAATTCACGGTGCTCTTATTTCAATTTCCAGGAGTGTATATTTAAAATGAGTAGCCTATGTCTGTCTGAACGTTTACACGATATACATTAAAAACTTATTCTCTAATCCTGTTCAAGTATCACTTAAAAATCTGAAGTAAATAGGCCAAGGACTATTCATATTTTTGGTGACAACGTTAAATTACGACTTGCCTTTATATCTGGCAGTAAATTGAGTGCCAAATCCCGTGTGCTTATAACCACTACTTCAGCACTTTGCTTTTCTGCAGCTGAGTATTCGTGCCCTGCTTGGTCTAGATCGGCACTTGCAAAGAAGATCGACATAAGCCTTAACGAAACCTGTAGGCTAGTCACAGGATGCATGAAGCCCTAACCAATGGAAAAGCTCTACCAAGCTTCAGGTTTCAGCACTCCCAAATCTCGTAGGATGGCTCATAAACACAGCGAGCAGTTGATCGTTCAAATGGCTCTAAGCATGGGACTTAACATCTGAGGTCATCAGACCGCTAGACTTAGAGCTGCTTAAACCTAACTAACCTAAGGACATCACACGCATCCATGCCCAAGGCAGGATTCGAACCTGCGACCGTAGCAGCAGCGAGGTTCCGTACTGAAGCGCCTAGAACCCCTCGGCCACGGTAGCCGGCTCGAGCAGTTGAAAAAGACATTTGATGAGCACCATCCACTATACGGTAGCCTTTATGGACCAAAAAGACTAAAAATCAAGATGTCGGTTCGTCAGTTGCACTTTGGATGAACCCCCTGTCGGCTACCCTACTTCAGGACATTCACGTTGTAAATCGAATTAAATTACAGGTCAAGGGAAATGCTAAACGGTATCAGAACTGGTGTAGCCCCTATCGAAACCAATCTGATAAAACGGAGCCTATTAGAACCTGATGACACTAATTGCGATTGTGGAAAAGTAGAGAACATGGAACATCTTGCAACATGCCGAAATTGTCCTGCATGACCTCTGGCTAAGCAAGCCTGAAGCACTGACTTAGTCCAGTATTGGTCCGAAAAACTGACAGCTCCGCACACGAAAAAGTGAAGTAAGTAGTATAGATTTAAGTTACTTCCTTACAGCAAGAGTGTCTGCTTCTAAGTTACTCATATTGGCAATTGTTCGTGACTCGGATTCTGGAATATTTTGTTCTCTTTTTTTGTGAAGGAATTTCAGAAAACCGTGTTTAGCAACTCCGTTTTTGACAGTGTCATCCGTAACATCACCATTGATATAACGCAGTCAAGGTAATGAATGTGTTTTGTCGCTGGTGCACTGGACATACGATAAAAAAGTTTTTGTAATTTTCTTCTGCCAGGTCACACGGCTGTTTTGTTGTGGGTACTATCAAAAGCATCTGTCATTGATGTCCACACTGAAATACTCCAGAAGAGGACGGAGAAGCGTAGTGTAGGCAGCCTCTTTAGACCTGTTGCATCTGTAGCTTTCATTGGAGATGGAACAGATGTAATAGGTTGTGCTTGTAGACGTTGATACTGGTGGATCTGAGGGACAGTCTCATGGTCTACGGTACTGTGTCAGTTAAAGTTACCGTGGGGGAGAGCAGGAAGTGTCTGGAGATGAGAGGAAAGTGGGATGTGCTGATAGTGGGGCGGCAGCTTTGCAGAGCTCTCAAGGGTGTAATGTAATAGAATGATGGGACTCGAGTTTACGGATGATGCAGAATACATGAAGGTGTTCTGTGTGTTTTGCGAGGCGAACTCTACAATTAGTCTAGGATATTGGCTACGACAGCAGCTACACACTTCAAGGTGATTTTAATTAGACACGCTAGTTTCGGGCATGACGTTTAGTTCAGAGGCCTACTTTCCTTCTTTCACGTTTCTGTAGGCCCCAGATTATAACAACTCTCTCCATATCAAATAATATTTACTGCTTTGTTATTGGAAGGATACCTTAAACCACCTTATGGAAAATATTGCTTTAAGCATTCTTCATTAGCAATATGGGCTTTATATGTCTTGGCGGCTGGTGAGTATCCTGAATGGAGTGTTGTGTTATTGGTCATACAGAGAATGCAGTGAGGTTAACGCGATGCCACTACCATATCAACCCCTCCCGAATAGCAAGAAGCTGGCCGCCAAGCTTAATGTCGCTTGTCGACGGAATAACAATAATTAGCACTGTTACATTCTTCCCCACCATGAGGCACTGCAGAGATGCGCACGATTTCTTAACGCGACACATTGCCTCCTTATTTGTTAATCAGGAACTTAACAATATCGGTAATGAAACTGTCTTCCATAGCCTAGTATCGAACTGGCTGCCTCCAGGTCGAACGTCAGCGCATTAGCGCGCGTCAGCTATCTCTGAGTCGGAGACGGACTCAATACTTACTATTATTTAACAAATTAAAATGCGAAATATGTACCTTCGTAACTGCAAGAACACCAGTTAGCCCGCTGGGTATGAAGATAAGGGATTCGAGCAAAATAAGGTACAGATGTAGCTCTGAAGAGCCAACATTTAGAATGTAATCCTTTTGAAATAACGCACTTAGAAAATGGGATTCATAAGCCGATTTACATTTCTCCAATCTGAAAGTGACAAGGGATGGAGTGGTCTCCCGGGACCCTTACGCAGGGATTACTTTTCTACCTTGTAAACGTAATGTAGAGACACAGCTCCAGAAGGAGCGCTACTTCAGGTGTAAATTTATTTCCTGCGGTTTTCTATTATTATTCATGAGACATTATCTGTGCCTTGCGGCGGAGTTTTTCCGCCTCACCTAGGAGGCCGCCCGCCCTCCTCGCTGTTTGTATTTCGTACCAATTTCTCGTTCAGCAGCTTCGAAACTTTTCTCGTTTACCGAGCGCTGCTCGACCGGCGCCGGGGCGAGTCTGCGGTATTTTCGAAATTCGATTTGTGGCCAAAAATGGCGCATATATGGCTCGCTATCGAAAGATCTGATGTCCTCGACGCCTCTACTCCGTAATGCAATTTAGAGGCATGAGCAGAATGTAGTTTACTCGGTGACATACAAATAGCTGCAAAGTGTTCATCGTAGGACAAGAATGCAGAGTGAAAAGGGAATTCACTTCATCTGGGGTTGTTGCACCGCGTCCATGAACGTGTGTTTAGCTGTAAAAGACGCTTTGCCTAGCTCGCAAGGCAGTGGACATTGTATTTCCAATAGCATCCGAAATGCTTCCTAACGAACTACCTTCCAAAAGAGGCCTTCGTATTAGCAAACAAATAAAACTGGAGAACTAGAAGTGTAGTATTTCGATCAAAAGAACTTCACTCCCCCAAATTTCTTCCAAAAAACAAAACGACTGTCTAACTTTAGCTGACATAAACACGGGTTGCTATCTCTTATGGAAGTTTATCGAGCGGGCTACCGCAGTGGTTGGCACACTGGACTCGGATTCGGGAGGCGGGAGGACGACAGTTCAAACCCAAGTCCGGCAATCCTCATTAAGGTTTTCCGTGATTTCCGTAAATCGCTTAAGGCAAATGCCGGGTGGTGTCTTCGAAAGGGCGCGGCCGTTTACCTCCTCCATCCTTCTCTAATCCGCTTGTGCTCCGTCTCTAATTACCTCGTTGTCGATGGGACGTTAAGCACGAATCTAGTCCTACTCTTGTGCAAGTTTACAATGTTGACAATGTATCAGAAAATTCCTGAAGAAATTTCACTGGCATAAAAAATTTCTTATTTTAACGACATACTGCATACATTTTTCTAGATACAATATTGGTATTACAGGAATTCCGATAAAATTTTATTTCATGTCATATTGATATACGTATCACCTTCGTGACTATGCATATGTGATGTACCATAATTTACAGCGATAACTGACTAGGTTAGGAAAGCTACCACTGAGTGCAGTACGAAACGTTGTTCTCTTTTTATAAGAGACGGGTACGTGGCTTTCGTGTAATGACCTTCAGCTTACAGTTGTGACTTTTTTAATGCAGTGAGAAATGCAACTATCTGTTTAAGTCCATAGACCTCGGCTACTCTTGTCCATATTAATTCGCAATTTATGATCTTACTAGATATAATGCTTCTGCTTAATGCTATAAACACTCCACCTTCTGGGCACTCTGATCTACTACATGTACAGAGGTTGCACAAGAATATCGATACATAAAAAAACACAACACAATACCACACCTAATACTGTGTACAAGAACTGTTGTTATTCACAACAGCTTCCAATCACCTCGTAATAAATACAGGTCCTGTATTGTGTTAAAGGGAATCTTATACCATTTGACCCGCAAAATTGCAGCAAGTTTAGGTAACGATGATGGAGGTAGACAGCGATCACGCATCCTTTTCTCCGAAGTAGACCACAAAGGCTCAGTAATATTGCGATCTGGGAATGTGATGGGTAGGGGAGATGCGACAATTCATCCTCGTGCTTACAAAACCAGTCCTGGACGATGCAAGCTGTGTGAGCAGGAGCCGCGTCGTCTGGGAGCACAGCGTCACCACTGTGGAGCAAACATTGTACCGTAGGTTGGACCTGATGAGCCAAAATGGTCACATAATCATTGAAAGTAGTGCCACCTTGCAGAGGCCAATGCAATACCACTATATGGCTGCCCAAATCGTCACCGAACCCAGACATGTCTCTCTCTTCGTATGTAAACTTGGCCAGAATTTGGAAGTAGTGTGAAAGAAGACTCATTCGACCAAATGACATTTGTACGTTGCTCCACAGTCCAGGTTTCCTTTTATGGGCGTGTGCACCTCTGACGACTGGTGTTCGAGTTCTAGTTTGGTCCGCAGCTCCCCGCTTCTAGTGGTCGTTTCGTGTTGTTTTGGTGCTGACAAGGTTCGCGAGAGCAACATTCAGTTCTGCTGCCGTCGCCCTCTTATTTTTCGCCACTAACCTCTTCAATGATCGTCTGTCACGACCGTTCAAGATAATGCATTCGTTCGCGTTGTGACATAGTAGAGGATGTTGCTCTGCCTTCTCTATACGAGATATTAATGTTCGACGCGCCGCCTCTTGAAACACCAAACAGTTCGACTTCCTGGATTTACTAATCACAGACCATACGAGCACCACCAATGTGCCCATATTCGAATTCATTACATCCGGCACAATGAACTCGTAACTACACAGAACACTGTTCTGACCACCACTGATACTTGCAACATATTGAGGAGACTGCTCTGGTGCCGTTCGTGGTCAAGTATAACAACGCAACCGGAAGGTTTGGCTACATGCATTTATGTTCAGGCATCCACTTCTAGCTATGTTTCCATATTTTCGTGCAACACCTATACGTTCCACCCGTTGTCGAAAATTTCTCTAGTCTCTCCTCCGGGTTTCAACCGACTGTCAGTTTCTAATAAGAAGTGTGAGGGTTGGAGGGTTTATCTGGTGGAGGGTTTAACTGCTTTCTAAGAGAGACGCGAAGTCTGGTACTTTGCTGCGAATAGTATGGCTTTTAAGAAATAATAGTTTCAGATTCTCATTCTCTGTATCTGTTATCCGCAACGCTATTTCCCTAAGGTGGGACATCACGTGTCTAACATTGGACCCGCCTATCACTAAGAGACCCTTCATTATTTCTTTGGTGACCGTGAGCACGACAGGGCAGCACTGAGCGAGGGGGCGCACTGGTTGGCACACTGGACTCGTATTCTTGAGGATGACGGTTCAGATCCACATCCGGCTATCCATATTTAGGTTTTCCCATAATTTCCCTAAATTACTCCACGTAAGTGCCTTTGAAAGGATACGGCCGATTCCCTTCCCGATGAATCAAACAGTACGAGATAGTGCACCGTCTTTAGTGGCCTCGTTTTCGACGGGATGTTAAACGCTAATCCTCCTACCTTCATTGTTAGCAGGAGGTAAATGTGCTTGTTAGTGGGATGTGCTTAGCCTTGGCTCCATTGCGCATATAGAACCTTGGTAGCAGAACAGCAGCAGATCTGGGCACGTCCCGTCGGAAAGGATCAGCTGACAACTTGCTGCCAGATCAGGCAGAGGTTCTCCGCAGCCGACGCAAGAGAAGAAAAAAAAAGAAAGAAAAAGAAAGAACTGGTGGACAAAGTACGTGATACCGTCTTAACGTCAAGGTGTCCTCACACGGGACATGTTCCTCAACGCGAAGCACGACAGACGTGGTGTCTGTCGTCGTTGCCGCACGCTCTGTAATGGCCTGCTACATCTGACGGAACGTGCTCCTCATCGTAATTTCGGACGTAAGCGCTCTCCAGCGCTGCGTCCGGCTGCATCCCGCTGCATTCGGCATTTAAATCACACAGTTTCTTTAGGAAAATGGACGCGCTTAAAATAACTGCCGTTAGCTCTATTAGCGATTTTCGGAGAAGAGCGGAGAAAATGCGGAGAAAATTCTTGACTCGTCGACGGCTTGAACAGAGATTTGCTGATAGAAGAACGCTACATAATGCTGTGAACGATCTCAGATAGATACTCGTAGAAGTTATTGAATATGCATCTTATTTTCGGTTTCAAATTCCATGCAGTTAAGGCGCTGTGCCTAAAGTCAGTTCAAGCATTTTATATTGACTACCATCACTCTTAGATAACGTACTTGATAACATGGATTTAAAGATCGGATTTGTTTCGTCTTTAGTTTGAATGGAAGATGCGATTCTTTTCGAAGCTGCTCACCATAACTGAAAAAGATACCTGCAAGATATAAACATGAGACAGTCCATAAAACTAACAGATAAATATTTTACATGAAGTTTCATAATAGAAAAAACTTCCATTGTGTAAATTGTGTTTACTATCTGACATAGGTTGACAGTCACGTTAAGATATCTGGGCAATGGGGAAGATTTCCAGTCATTGGTCCATGCAACAAGAATTTGCAAAATACATTATTTGTAATAAATATCATAGACTATTACAGATAATACGTCTATTAGATTACTGAGAAAGAGCCAAAATCTTTAAGGAAACAAAAGATTAAAAACAAATTTTGTAATGAACTAGACACGGCCGTGCTGCCTTTTGCTTCGCACCTCACGATGCCATCAGTTGCGCTCGACATGACAGCTGCTGCTTTGTATATGGTATACACTATCTAAAGGCTGAATCTACCAATGTCATTATTTGATATTGATTTATAACAAATAGTACCAAAACGACGAGGATTTCATAGATCATTGTGCCGTAGCAATGACACGGTATACTTTCATAGCACACTATTTAGCTACAACATTAAAAGCATGAAATACAAGAATTAACTACCGACCTGTAATTTCGCGTCATTTCACTACAACAAATTGTAGCTAAAAGGTCGCATTTTCTAGAGAGCTTCAATTTCTTGATGCTTTGATACAGCTTATATTCACACCAAGTACGCTATGATAAAGAAAATCCACGAAATACGTCGTTAAACTTCATACAATATGGTGTCTTCTAAGTACTGCTTATGTCGTAGAAACGATGTCACATCTCACTGCCCACCTTCCTCTCCATAAGACAAAAATCTGACATTCCAGGCTCTTCACTTCACGCTCTGCAGAGTAGAGGAACGTAGAATTCCTGACAGTAATGCCACGAGTTCCTCTTTGACGTGTGTGTTCACGTCCCCTGTGAGGACGGCTTTAAGAAGGCCACCGTGCCCCTCTGTTAACGACGCAAAAAAAAAACACCCCCTTTGACAGTTTCCATCGACGCTTCGTTTTGACAACCACGTGTAACCTCGTCAGAAGGCATCGGCGTTGTGCTCCTGTGACGGTTTGCCCCTTACGAGCATTACCCTTAGTATCACACAATGACAGTCCCAAAAAAACGCTCAGCACCACCTAGCTCACATGATGATTGCCGATAGTGCATCCACATGTTTCCACTGTCCACATTGTTCCCTTGTCTCGGGGTCGTAGCGATTTTCCTAGCACTCGTCCATTGTGACTGGGCGGCTGAAGACGTCATCTGGACTGGCCTGTCACAGGTTCAAGATGTCCGGTTCGTTGGGCTGTTTGAATTGATGTGGGCAATCACCGAAACTAGGGAGTGGCGTGCTTTGTCGTATTCGAAATTATGCGAAAGATGTTTTTTAAAAGAGATCCTGTCTGGTCTTCACTTTTTCCACTATTGGTTCGATTGTGACATGCCAGTCTCCAAGCACCAGGACCTACCCTTCTTTCCGATTACCTGGTCTTCCCGTGGAGATGACCTGACATTTCGTTCTTTGACATTCAGATTTGTACGATGACACTGTAACTGTCTGCTCCATCTAGCGACTCTCATATTGTGGTGCATTGTTGCTATACAATTCTGACAACTCAGCATGAACTGTTGCAGCGTTGTTGCCTTTCAATCACAGAAAAGAAGCCAATGCACGATACTCCATCAGTGGGCCGCGCTATATTGTTTTGCCTCTTCAGCAGTGTGCTACGGTCTATAACGCAGTGATTTCCTTGTGTACCTGCATGACAAACATATCTGCAGAAAATTCATTTTTTCAAGGTGATAATTAAAACTTTACGAGTATCCTTCGTAATGAGCGTAGCTTTGTAATAAAAACGGTTCAAATGACTCTGAGCACTATGGGACTTAACATCTGAGGTCATCAGTCCCCTAGAACTTAAACTACTTAAACCTAACTAACCTAAGGACAGCACGCACATCCATGCCCGAGGCAGGATTCGAACCTGCGACCGTAGCAGTCGCGCGGTTCCGGACTGAAGCGCCTAGAGCTGCTCGGCCACCGCGGCCGGCTTATCTTTGTTATATTATTTTAATTGCGGTGATAGAGCTAGAGTAATTATTATGCGATTGTCTTTTGTAAAGGGGAACTAAAATTAACGAGCCATGGCCTTAGATGGAACCTTTTATAGAAATAAAACAATTTCACAACACTCTACTTACATGCATTCCTGAATTTGTCGCTCTTGATCCCTTCATTTGTTACTGATGCAAGCCTGTAAGGAAGAGTGGGCAAAGTGGCCAGGCTAAAGTATTCCTATATTTTCAGCTGAGTAACACTAGAAAGAATCGCATAGGACTCAGTGTTTGTAAACTGTAGCTACTGAACTTCATCGTCTTATGATCAGATGAGTTACTTTAAACAATTCAGCTTTCATAAAATGCCCACTTAGTTTTAAAATGAAAAGTAAGAGGTAAAAAGCAGTTTTCACAAAGAACTAAACAAATTTTATTGTAAAACATGATGTAAATTACTTACACTTTTGACAAATAAATGTGAAACTGGTTTTCTCAACTAATGTACAGAATTCGTGGGCCTAGAGGGAACACAATCGGCACTAAATTCACTGCTCTCCTCGCCTCGAATTTGAAAAACTGTCTTCCTAGTACATACAATCTCTGTTTTAATCATTGTAGTAAAAAAAAACGAAATAGAAAAAAAAACTCCTAGGGCTGGGTTTCCTGTCCTTTGCGCTCTTCTTTTTACTGCCTTTCTTCTCTTCGTCTGCTTTCCATTTTTCCTTCTTTTCATTTCTTTTTCTTGTCTTTCGTTATTTACCACTTCTAGCTTATTTTTATAAGAACTGCCTATAAGTAACTTTTCTCCCCTACACAACCGGGCCGGCCTGGTGGCCGTGCGGTTCTAGGCGCTTCAGTCCGGAACCGCGGGACTGCTACGGTCGCAGGTTCTAATCCTGCCTCGGTCATGGGTGTATGTGTTGTCCTTAGGTTAGTTAGGTTTAAGTAGTTCTAAGTTCTAGGGGACTGATGACCTAAGATGTTAAGTCCCATAGTGCTCAGAGCCATTTGAACCATTTTTGAACACAACCGGTGCCCGGCGGGCAAAGTGGCCAGAAGGCACCGTCGAGATGGCCTTTTCCCTCGACGACTCCTCTACACAAAAATTGTATACCCTCTAATAACATGGCCGGAATTTCAATAACTAAAGTAGAATTTTGGAGTAAATACATGACACTTTCAGCACAGTTTCATTAAAAAGACGGAAGTCACATTTCCTCTCCACAATAAATACACAAACTGACCACTTACCGTACATCAGGTTAACTAAAACCCGCAAAAATTATTACAGCTTTGAGGAGCGGCACTGTAAACAAGTCAGATTTCGTGGAGTAATTGGGCTATCCAGGCAGGATAAGTTAAAGCATTTTCCGCGCCATGCTAGCACCTTATAGCCCCGGGGACCCCAATGGTCACTTTGCACTCCATGATCACTTTCCACACTACTCTTATCCAGTCATTGTATAATTAATAACTGTAATGAACAGAAATTAAAGGTGTCACAATGATTTAGCTATAATATAATAAACCTATCTCCAAAGTTTTACTTTGTTGTTTTATTTAGAAGTGTTATTAAGAAAGATATTGCGTATGAATTCAGCTGCACGTCAGACAACTCACAGGAGAAGACTTTCAGTCTCGACGAAAGACTGTCAGAATGGATTGTTGGTGTGTAGAACGAGCAAACATCTGGTGTGAGGGCTAGACGAATGCGTCAGAGTGGCTCCCTCAGAGCTCAGCCGACTAGCTAATCCGCGGGGACTGTCAGAATGGATTGTTGGTGTGTAGAACGAGCAAACATCTGGTGTGAGGGCTAGACGAATGCGTCAGAGTGGCTCCCTCAGAGCTCAGCCGACTAGCTAATCCGCGGGGACCGAGCGCCGGCTGTTTATTACGTCAAACAGCCATTACGATAATGAACGAGTGGGCGGCCGCGCCGAATGATCGAACCTGTTGGCGCGACCACGGCGGCGGTTGCGGCACCCGCTCGCAACGCTTTGTCCCGCTGGCACGCCGCGCTATCAGCAAAGGGGCTCTGACCGCCGTCACCGCGGCTGCTGCGCACAGTCCGTACATCAGGCCGATGGATCTGTGCAGGCAGAACTACACGCCCTGACAAAGAAATGTTAAGCATCAGAAGGGGAGGAGGCAACGAAACAGAACTTGTCGGATTCTGATTCGGTTGGGAAGGGTGTCAACGCCGTTATATCCTGTTCTCATATAAGTTCACCAACAACTGTTGTAACTTGCCTGTAGCATCCTGGATACTCGAATCAGTACGGAGTTGACATCCGAGCTGCTCCGACATGTTCTATCGGGGACAGATGTATGGAACTTGCTGCCAACAGGAGTACCTCAACATCGCGCAGATAGTTTATAGAGACGTGTGCCTCGCGCAGACGAGCATCGTCCTGTTGAAAAGTGGGAAGTAACACAAGAGGCCGCAGGGTGTCAGCGTCGTACCGTTGTGCCGTTACAGTTCCCTCAGTCACTACCAGCCGTGACCCGAAGTCATACCCGATGGCTCCTTACACCATGGGGCCAGGAGTAACACCAGGTCGCAGCCATACTAGCGAACGATGGTCATCCGAGGTAGCGCAGAACAGTGATTTAGCACTGAAGCATGCTTCCCGGTAACGACATTAACCCAGATGTAGCCGTTTTTTGTTGTCGTGTTAACGTCACCCTACGAGTGAGACGGTTATTTCCTAGCGTGGCTGCTGCTAGTCTCCCACCAACGGTGAGGTATGACACAGTGTTGAAGGAAGTATGTTACCTGTTTTCCGGGCGGGAAGGAGCGCCGGTCCCCGGCACGAATCCGTCCGGTGGATTTGTGTCGAGGTCCGGTGAGCCGGCCAGTCTGTGGATGGTTTTTAGGCGGTTTTCCAAATGCCTCCGCAAATGCGGGCTGGTTCCCCTTATTCCGCCTCAGCTACATTATGTCGGCGACTGCTGCACAAACAAGTTCTCCAGGTACACGTACACCACCATTACTCTACCACGCAAACATAGGGGTGTGAGACGTTCCCTGGGGGATCCACCGGGGGTGCGTTCGGTGTGGGGCGGCGGAGGGGTGAAGTGGACTGCGGCAGTCGTCGTGGGGTTGCGGACTACTGCGGCTGCGGCGGGGACGGAGCCGCTCCGTCGTTTCTAGGTCCCCGGTTGACATAACATAACATAACATGTTACCCTTTCTCACATCACAGGCGCATATATTGTCACGACGCACCTGGTTCGCAGTATGGCAACAACCCTCTCTTGTGGTGGCCAGACGTGGCCGACTGAAATCTTGACGAGGAGTATTCGTGCCTTCACGTTGCCATGCTGTCCAATATCTGACCAGTGTAACATCCGAAACTGCTACACATCACCAAATTGCACGACTCGACTAGTCCGCCAAATGGAGACACACAATAAGGCCCCTTTCAAACGGTGTCAGATGCTGATAACGCTGCCCACATTAACACGCGGGGCTTCCGTGCCGTTCACAGTGTTCATTTAATGTTTGAGTCTATTCTCGTCCGTTATATGCCCTGCGAATGGCATGCACAAAAGTGAACTATTTCCCTAACGTATGCCTGATCCTTGACCGTATTAGATTCACATCCTATAGCACTCTCGATGGGGTCCTAAATACAGCGTTCTAGGCCGCCCTCTTACGTCAAAATGTGTGTGAATTCCTAAGGGACCAAACTGCTGAGGTCATCGGTCCCTAGACTTACACATTATTTAAACTAACTCAAACTAAATGATGCTAACAACAACACACAAACCCATGCCCAAGGGAGGACTCGAACTGCCGGCGAAGTGGCCGCGCAATCCGTGACATGACACCTTTCACTTCTTTTTCCAATGCTTTCCCTTCAAGAATATTAGTGATGAAGATGATGGGTCTGACGACATGGCGTATAAGTTTTATGTGTCTCTTTTTCATTTCGTTTAACAATCATCTCTCTTCGTTTTCTCCCCTTAAAACTTCCAGAATGGTACTTACGTAATGTAAATCAGGAATAAATATCGTCACTGGAGTGAAAAAAGATGATCTCAAAAGATTCTCACGGGTTTATAAAGTGCCACTAGTGTGAAGCGCACTAACGGAAATAGGAACTATCACACCACCATCACTTTCATCGATCGCTGCTAAACTGAGAACATCGTAGCTGTGCGATATGTCAATTAAAATATCGTCTTTATGCGAGCTCTTTAACATTATTTTCAGTGTAGCGAAAAGGAAGCAATTCCTACCGATGAAGAATGCTGTGAGTACATGATAGCTGTTGGGTGAGTTACTTGAATTTTTCAGATTGAGATCGCAAAACAGCGTGTCCAGAGGATTGGCATGGCCAGCTTATCGACATCTTTCGAATTCTGAGAAACGTCAAATTATTGGCGTTAGGGACTTATTTGCGTCAAAGTAACAGACAGCATGGACAATTCGCTGTAGTGCACTAGTGGTAATTAGACGGACTCAGGACAACTGTACGGTAAGGAGCATAGGCACAGGTCCTTAGAAAAGGGCTACACCACGAGAAGATCTTAAGACTGTTCGGCTGGCTACGATGAGTAGTCGGGCAGTCAAATCATTCATGCAGAGTATCAACACGAACCGGAGAGAACAGAGCCTGGAAACTGGGTTGAGATGTCGAGTTGCCAAGTATGGTTTACCGCCGACGCCACATCACAGACAGTAGAGAGTTGCATGGTGTACAACCACAGTCAACAAGGACATTTAGTGCCATTCTTGTCCGACCCCTGTAGCTGAATCGTCAGAGTGACGGATAGTCAATCCTCTGGGCCCGGGTTCGATTCTCCGCCCAGGGACTGGGTGTTGTGCTGTCCTCCTCATCATCCTATCATCCTTATCGACTGCAGGTCGCCGAAGTGGCGTCAAATTGAGAGACCGGCACCCGGCAAACGGTCTGCCAGACGGGGGGCCCTAGTCATACGGATAAATAAATAAAGTGCCAATCTTTGTTGTTAAGCAGTAGTCTCGCTTCTGTTTATTGCGGTCGGATGCAAGTCAAGTTGTCGGTAGGCGACCTGGTGAAGGTTACTGAAAGTAGCGATTCTCGAGACCCGTACTCCTTCATGTCGTGGAGTCATGGTTTGTGGAGGTATTGGGTAGACAACACGGCTTATTTGGTAATGGCTGAATGCTCGCTAGTATGTGGCACGAATTGTGATCCATTATGTCCAACCCCTCACCCGAATGGCATGTTCCAGCAGGATAATGCAGGACCTCACACAGTAGTTCACGCGACAAACGCCTTGAGGACTGTACGGATCCTTGACTGGCTCCTCTGGTCGCCAGATTTTCCACCCAGAGAGCAAGTGTGGTACGTGATGCGGAGACGTGTACTTTCGTACCAGCCACTAGCCAATAGTCTTCAAAGACTGACATAGCGTGTGTTTTAGGAATGTCGTGAACATCATGAAAATGACATTCAGAGGCTTTTTGCTTTCACAGCAGAACAATTTTAAGAGTGCGTTCGCGCATTTGGGGATCACAGCTCATAATGGTGTTTTTGATGTATATCAGTTCAGCTTGCAATTAAAGTTTGGTTATTTACTATCGGTTATGTGGTGAACATTTCTAAAATGTGCGGTAACTATCAGACGGATGCTTGATAGTGAAACGCTTTTCATTTTCGTTAGTGTAATTGCCATGAGTTTAAAATTGTGGCCCGGATGACATAAAGCCTCCTCGAGGCTCACGAGAAAGACAGGCGGTGGCGTGCACGTCACAGCACGTGACACTGCAGGTCTTCAGAGTGCCAGCGGGTACCATTTCAGACGAGTTTAATAATTACTGACTGCGTTTTTGAATGCATGCAAGTTCTCAATAGCACACGACAAAATTAAGACCTTTGGTGGGTACCTTTTCAATTAAGTATTGATTTCCAGTGGGCCGAACGTTCGCAGAGTGTGGACGACAAGCCGACTAGTGTGACGTCACCAATTCGTTGCAGGGCCCCTGTACCTCGTTGGTCCCGGCCTTCCTGCACCACCTGCCGTAGCAGACACGGCGTCTCACTGTCGACTGACGGCGAAGACACAACTGCGTCAGTGTGTGGTGGACTCGAATAACTACGGGCTGGGTCATAAGTTAAATTGTCAATAACAATCTTAAGACTTTGCTTTGCCTACTGTAGTGGTATTCAGCTGTGAACTTGACTAGTGCTTAGCATCCATGAGTTAGCTGCAGTTTGATGTTATGTTGTTTGTTATTATCTGAGAAACAATAAAGATCGTTAAACATTTCCTGATCACGTCGTTGTATTAGAGGGTGATTTCAACTTGCCAGGAATAGACTCTTCCAGAGACATATTTCAGAGCTGGTGCCAGAGACAGGGATTCGTATGACATTGTATGACATTTTTAATGTCTTGTCATAATTACAGAACCAACTCGAGAACGCAACGTCTCGGAACTCCTAGCAACAAACATATCTGATCTTAGCGAATCAGTTAAAGTAGAATATGTTAGCAACTATTAATATGGGCATTTCAAAGAATGTTAAGAAAGGTAGGAAAATAATTTTGCTTAGCAAGGGTAACTGGTTACAAACTGCAGAGCATCTAAGTAGTCAGCATCGCATATTCAGAGCAGAGGACGGAGATGTCGAGCACAAATGGAAAAAATTTAAAAGCGTCGTCCAGTATGGCTTAGGCAAGTCTGTACCGGGCAAGATCTTAAGGGATGACAAAGACACACCATGGTTTAATAGTGGTGTTAGAAAAATGCTACTTAAACAAAGACAGCTTCATCATAGAATTAAGAGAAGATACAAATATGAGGAGATCGATGGAGAGGGGAAGGAGGTGAGAAGAGATGGAGGATCAGGAGAGGGACAGAGTAAGGGTGAGATAAAGAGATGGACGGAGAGAGGTGGAGGAGATGGAAAGAGGGAGGGGGAAAAGAAAGTGGACTAACAAGAGGGAGGAATAAATATATACCCGGGCAACGACAGGTCTATCAGTTAGTTGGAAATAAAGTGGAAGATTACCTAACTTGGGCCAGCCTCCACATCTTGCGTTGAATGCTGACTTGTGAAGTGCATAGAGGAACAGAGAAACAGAAAAAGTTCTCTCAAAAACTATTCAGTTGATAAGAACTAAATTTTCCGGTGATATTTTGAAAGCCTCTTACTTCCTTATAGTAAGATAGGTAGGTCATAATGACATGCTCAATGACAACACATGTCTTTGTAACACATCGCGAAACGAGAACGGTTTTGAAAAGTAGACGGCTACATATTTCTGTGTATTAAGAGTTAGTCGCCAGGCCCTACATCATTATAATATTTTGTTCAGATAACAATTTCTCGTTGCTAATTTTGTAATGAATGGAACGGTGGTACTGTTTTGGTACAACACACAACATCTCCAAAAGTTCAATTAATAAAATGCTAAACAAAACGAAAATGATTTATAGCCACTAATTTATTCTGCCCTCACTCTCCGAAAGAAGACAAGTAAATTGGCGTCAGTCTGATAATTCATTATACCACGGCAGAGAATCGCAGTATCAGCGGGACACAAATGTATCAAAGGTCTTTCCGACACGGTCATGAGAGTAGCAAATTTCATGTGAACATGTGTTTACGAAGAAATGAAAGACAAAATAAAAAGAATGGTAGAAATACCAATAGTCATACCACGCGAGGAGATGGGTTAGAAGTATTTTAATCACCGAATACGAACAGAAAGGTTATAAATTAGAAGTAAGTGTAATTTTTATGACAAAACAATGACGAGACAACATGGAATACAAGAGTGAAGTACACGATCCAAAAAATTTTCGGGAAAGAGGTGTTGAAATGCTGTATCGGCTTCGATTTCTGTGACAGGCGCCAACACCCATACATTTCCCATTTGATGCTGCATTAAATTACTGAAAATAATGACATCGATTTGTCGATCAACTTAAATGTATACAGTGCGGAATCTTATTTTTCTGGAACAGTTATATAACAAATGTCAAAAAGTTGTTTTTTTAATTTCTTTTGTGAGATACAGTATTTAAATAACAAATTAACATTTGACTTCTTTTCTTACTCATCAGTTATCGAACCTGCAACTTTAGACACACATTTTCGTTTACCTGTTTCAGATAATAATGTGACGCATAACGTGCCTGTAGCGAAACAGCTCTCGCTTGCAGGCACAAATTCTTTTCTTCTGCTCACCTCCGAGAACAAACATTGTTAGTATTCATAACCTGTCATAAAAAATTCTTACAGCGGAGAGAATAGTGGCGCAGATAGACTGATACAAAAAACTAATAAATCGCACGAGATTACTTTCCTCGCTGCACCACTGAAACTAGAAAACTAGCGCTTGGCTTCCCTACGAGACAAAATGGGTGTTCTGATATTCAAAACCAACTGATTCGATCACGCAAGCGAAGTTTCCACGAAATATAGTATTCATAGGATGTTTTGTAGATCACATTGGCCTTTCTTTTTTTAAAATAAACCCTGCATTCCCAGCGAGTTCTTTGGCAGGCTAGTTGACACATTAATCTCCCATTCGAGAGAAGTGGAGTTCGAATTCCCACACAAACTTGCCGTCGACGAAATAGATCCGTAGATGCGGGGCACTTTCTTGGATTCAATAATGAGGAGAAAGGAAATCGGCAGTGTCTTTTCAAAGAAAATCCACGTAAAATCGAAATCTAAACGGCCGCACGGGGATTCGAAGCGCCATCTTTCCGAATGCGAGACCAGTGTTTTAAACACTTAAAGGAGGTACCTGGTAGTGACAAGTAGTATTATGGGATTTCTAGGAAACGTTGAGTTTATTGGGTGGAGTTGTTCAATCGAAAAGGGATATGGAATGTTACGTAAATATACAGGTATTATACAGTAATACCTGCCTAAGACGATGATAATTGGTATCTCTCACAACAACTCAAATAATGCACTCTCTTTCACCATATCAAGTGTGACCTCATGATAGCCGGCCGAGGTGGCCGAGCGTTTGTAGGCGCTACAGTCTGAACCCGCGCGACCGCTACGATCGCAGGATCGAATCCTGCCTCGGACATGGATGTGTGTGTTGTCCTTAAGTTAGTTAGGTTGAAGTAGTTCTAAGTTCTAGGGTACTGATGACCTCAGAAGTCCCATAGTGCTCAGAGCCATTTGAACCATTTTGACCTCATGATAAACGTTAATTTTTTATGAGTACGGATGACAAAAAACTCATCTGTAAATGTTTGTCGCATGTGCAACGGCCGTGTCGGATAGGAGAAAACATTAAGTCCTATTATGAATATCATTTATCAAACAGTACGCGATGGTGATGCGAGATCCGACCGACCGTACGACGACATGATTCAGTTTTCATTTTTTTCTTTACATGTATTATGAAATTCTTTAACAAATGCTTTAAAAATTCTCAAACGTTAACTATCTCTTGTTTGGCCCGGTGATGGGGGAGGGGGTGGGGGGGAGGGGGGGGGGGGAGTGTCATGTTAATTGAAAAGTAAATTACTAACATCAATATTATTACACAGTGTCTTACTTTTGGGTACAAATGATGAAAAAGCCACTTATTGTAATTCATTATATCATCTCATTGAACCTGGAGTCTAGCGGTGGCGTCTTTAATTCATAATCAAAACGTCCTCAGTCCCTGGTTCGAAACCCGCCACCCTTTAAATTTTGATTCATAATCAGACTTCCGGCATAAGAAGTCACCCTAATTCTGCCAAAGGCCTCGTCAAAGGGGATGGAGGAGCGGACAGAGGTTCAGGGCACTCTCTTGTCTTTGGGGTGGGAAGCCCATAAAGTCGGAAGAATGAGCAATGATCAACGGCATGAAGATGCAGAAGGCAATGGAAACCACTGCATTAAAGACACATGCGGCCTGTAAGTGAAAAAGTGTCATGCTGATTTCTCAATTGGCAAAAGATTCGAGAATAGTCCCTCATTAGGATATCCGGAAGGGGACTGCCAAAGGCGAGGTGACCAAGAGAAAAAAAGTTGAATAACCAAGAAAAGGACATCGTTCTAGGAGTCGGGGAGTGGAATATCAGAAGCTCGAACGTGACAGGGAAGCTAGAAAATCTGAAAAGGGAAATGTAAAAGCTCAATCTAGGTATAGTAGGGGTCAGTGAAGTGAAATGAGAGGAAGACAAGGATTTCTGGTCAGATGAGTATAGGGTAACATCGACAGCAGCAGAATCGTGAGTAGGTCTCGTTATGAATAGGAAGGTAGGGTAGAGCGTGTGCTACTGTGAACAGTTCATTGATAGAGTTGTTCTTATCAGAATCGACAGCAAACCGATACCGACAACTATAGTTCAAGTATACATGCCGACATCGCAAGCTGAAGATGAAGAGTTAGAGAAAGTAAATGAGGGCACGGAAAGAGTTATACCGCACGTAAACGGAGATGAAAATCTAATAGTCATTAGGGACTGGAACGCAGTTGTAGGGGAACACCAAAGTGCTCCTCCAGGATATTAACTCTCCTGTTTCGATAGGGTCGAGCTCCGTCTTACATGAATCACATATTGCCGAAATAAGGGTCACTTCGGATAATGGGGATGAAATCATTCTCCAAACCTTCACGTTCCTTACGATTGTCATCGTGCCATCAAGGAATACGCGCCGCTTATTCCGTGACTTTACATTGCACACCACACAGTCACCGCTAATGATATGGGGTACTTATTAATGGTGGAAAAATAGAAATCATTTTTATGACTTTATTAAATTCTATAGTCTTTCCTGATTACATTGATATATACGTTATAGAGTTTCAAATGAAAAATGACCTATATACACCCAATTTTAAAGTTACGGTCATGTATGGCGCCACGCCCCCTTTATTTCTGTTACAGAAACCAGTATTATTTCGAAAGGAACAGTGAACTTTTTGTTTCCAGCGATTATACATATGATGCACTGTAATGTTGGTATACAGTGCAGGTTTCTAGTGTCTGTAAATGATTATCTTTGCTAGTCTTAACTTTTGTTTCGCTGAAGCAGTTTTTTCACGTGTTACTGAATGTTTGTTGCCCAAGCGCTTCGTATATTTGTGGAAGTACATGTCCTTTACTGTGCAATAAATAAGAACTATGCCACGCATCTAGAAATTCAATAAAAGGAAATTCCTTGGTAACCAGTTCACAAACAAAGCAAGCCACACTGTTGAAAGTAACCTATAACAACAAAGCAGCAGGAAGACTTTAGCGTCAAAATTAGTTGTTCTGTGTAGATAATGCAATAAATCTACCTCGAAAATGACTTAGAACATTGTGCATAATTCATATGATGTGAATTTGAAGTTAGTGTATGCAATGCGTGCAATAGGAAAAGAGGCTGCTCAAACGTTTTATGGGTTGATGGACCTTCCTCCTCCTCCCAGTAGGTTCAGCCAGTACATAAAAATACTTTTACGTGCCTTGGCGGTTGTGTCTAATGTATCTATGAAACGTGCAGTAGAAGAAACTATAAATATTGGTAGAACCAGGGACATTGCTGTTGCACTTGATGGGACATGGCCACGTTGAGAACATCGTTCCTTGAATGGTGTTGTAAGTGCTACTTCTCTGGAGAATGGAAAAGTTGTTGATGTTGAGTGCTTATCTAAGTACTGCCACACCATCCATGGTAACACTCAAGCACATATTGAACATCAGTGTCCTAAGAATTATTATGGTTACAGAGGAGGTATGGAGTGTGATGGAGCTCTAAAAATATTTCAAAGGTCGGTTCCTGTTTGTAACTTTAGAAATGCAAAGTACTTAGGCGATGGAGATTCTAAAGTTTTCAGTAAAATTAATGAGTTATGGTCATACCTTGGTAACAAAACTGGAGTGTTGTGGACATGTACAAAAGAGAATGGGTGCTAGATTGAGGAAGCTATGAAGAGAAATGAAAGGAAAGTTGCTATCTGATGGAAAATCTCTGTCTGGCCGAGGCAGATTGACATAAACTGAAGTAGACCATCTTCAGAGTTATTATGGACTGGCCATTAGACGAACTGCACCTCTGAATGATGTTACAACAATGAGAAAACCTGTATGGGCCACCTACTTTCATAAGTTGTCCACAGATGACCACCCTGTTCATGGACTTTGCATTAAAGAAGCAGATTCTCGATGTAGTTACCAAAAAGCAAAAGAAAGTGGTCAAATATACCACCATAGGCATTCTCTTCCTGAGCCTGTTATGAATGAAATAAAACCAATTTTTAGAGACCTCAGTGACCCAGTTTTGCTTAGTAAATGTCTTCATGAAGGGAACTCAGAATACAAATCATAGTTTCACCCATTGCATATGCGAAAATTTAGCCAAGAATGTTTTTGTAGGACTAAATACATTAAAAGCTGGTTAACTAGATACAGTGTTATGTTTCAATGATGGAGTGATAGGAACATTGGAAGTCCTGAAAAATTTAGGCATAAAATGTGGCTCTAATATGAAAGATCAGTTGCTTGCATGTGACAGACAATGGGTGCATGAAGTTGAAATATTCGCTCTTCAAGTTACCAAAGAAGCAAAAAGTGATAAAAGGAATGGCAAGAGGAAGCTTGAGATGAAGAAATGCTGCAGGATGAAGACTATGCTTCAGGGATGTTCTGAGGCACAGTTTAATTGGACTCATATCTTCATTTGCAATTTCCCCACAAGTTGAATTTATCAGAATTCAGGTACTAATATTTCCTAAAGTTTATAAAGCATTGCCATAATTTTTTTCTGTAACTTGCAGTAGTCCATACTTATGTAGTAGACCTAAGCTTTATGGCAGAATCAACTAAATTATAGAAAAAATAACATTTTTGTAAAGAAAAAATCATAAAAATTAAAATGTAAGTTGTGATTTCTTTGTCCTTCTAATATACATAATAAATATGATTAAATAGGTCTAGTATCTCAGCCATCATGTCATGCATATCTAGTAAAAATTTGGTCTTCTTCAAATGTATAACATTGGATTAAATGGTACCTCAATTTGAGGAAGAATTTTGAAAAAAAAGGCATCAATTTCTTTGTAATTTTTTTAATAACCCTAAGCAGGTTCAAAAACATTCAAAATGCTTCTAACTTGTTTAGAAAGTGTGCTGCGTTACCTGATATCAACAAAAAATCTGTAAAACATGTACATTGTAAACAGTGCCTGACAGAAATAGGTATTGATTTTTATGTAATATTGAGCAGGAAAAGTACCCTGTATCTCTAAGGGTGAAGAGAATCCTCGATAGCGAAATGCGGATTCTCAGTCGGCCAATTGCGCTACGGTACGCTGTACTGTGACATTTTCATGTGGAAATGGCCAACAACAACAACAATGCGCATGCACATGCGCATACTAATTCCCATAATTTCCCGCAGCCAACCGTGCAGTTTGAACGTCCTAACGCAAACTCTTCAGACGTTATTACGATTTTATTTCATATAGTTCAATAATTGTCACCCTTTAGATGTAATTCGGGCAAAGAAAATGTCTTGGTACTTTGTATCCTAATACAGCTAATAAGATATGTGGTGTCTGTTTTTTCGGTTATGTCCAAAACCACAGATAAGTCGACCAATGATACCTTCAGTACGGAAGCACACCCCGCTCGAACTCTTACAGAAATGGGCGAAATCCCACGAGCAATGAGTATAATGGGTAAGGGACACTGAATCAGTATGAGCGACTAAGCTGAGAATCTGAGACCGAGGGGAGGCGTACCAAGGTAGTCTGTACATTTGCTATGACCACTGTGACTGGATAACGCAGTGGTCAGCACATCTACCTAGGGGAAAATAAAAAGTTGGTGGCAGACCTACGTTCGAATCCTGGTCTGGCACAACTTTCAACTTTCCCAGCTGATTTAAATCAATGCCCACAGACAGTCAATGTCATTGATTCCTGTGTCTTAACGCCTAATAAGTTTAAAAAATAAGAGCTAGTGTGATAGAAAAATATTAAAGTCTCCATCACTGCAACAACGTGCCCTGAAGTTGCACTGTATATGATCTTACCTGGATAGTTGAAAATATAAGAAAGTGTCATAGTGCTGGAGGAAGTTTATTCCCTCTCAGCTTGAAATATAGTGAAAGCACAACTTATTTCATTCAAGAATGTAGTCTCAAGTGAACACACATAAAGTTTTGAATTAAGATGAGAGCAGTAAAAGTAAATTCGTAAGAATCACAAATTATATGAACACTGAATGTACAGTGTTTTAGAGGTATAAGGGTAGCGGTTTCTACTGATGACAAGACGGTGTACTGAACAACGTTACACCAGTATTATCTTCATTTGCAGACTAATAATTGTAGTTATTACGACTAGTATGTTTTTATATTGATTAGTACTTCCAACTATGCGTGGCGCAAGTAAGCCATTAATGCTTATTTTCCCCTAGACAGCTGGCCAGATATGAATTGTTCACACATGGACACAAAACAGATTGTCTCTACTGGCAGGTGTAGTCCACTTCATGGCACAGTTGCAACTGAGCAGAAAACATCAGGTAATAAATTAATGATGTGGGAAAATTGTTACACACAGATAAAAAAAGAACTAACACACTGAAGTGGGCATATACTAAGGTATCAGTGCTAACAAAATTGCTACCTGTCTCCCTGACTCCCTGTATATTGTTCAGAAAAATAGAAAATCTCAGGTTTCACTTACAAGCGCCCTTCAGCAGATCACGAGGCTTTACAGGACCATACATGTACAAAAGACAAGGAAAATCACCCTATATTTACATTAATGTACTTGATTGACTTAATGAGTGGAAAATCAATAAGATAAACATTATAAATTGGATGCTGTTTCCCACATGTTAAAACGAAATAACTAATAACTAATAACTAATGTTGCCCACTTTGAATATGACTCGGAACTACCTTGCATAAATAAATTTTATCTTCTACTAAGCGAATGTGGCGCAAGCGAGCTGCCATCTTCCGATAATCAAGAACGATGTAGCTCCAATGAACTCATTTACTTATCACAATACAAAGCATCTGTCATAAACAGATCAGCACGTCCACACTGCGCCAGCGGAAGAACAGCGTTTATCTTTGTCCACTAACCACATAGTCCTTGCTAACTGGTTCTACCCAAGAAGAGTTTCTGTTGGTTAGCTCACCTCAGAGTTCAGGCGATTTACTTAAGACACATCTTGCAGTTACCGTCCAAAGATAAGCAGATGGATTAGTCATAAGGTTCTTTGAGAGGGATAAGTGCGTAGCAATGCACGCATGAACACATGACATGAAAGTGCCTAACAGAAGACGAATTTCACATATATCCAGCACAAGCGAACTGAAAGCAATTTTCAGGATTAATGGTCATCACTGCTCATAATTTTATTACTTTTCGAAATTAACTGTTTGGTCAACAGGAATCGTTTCATCATTTTGTCTTCGGAGGTGCAAAATCGCTCTGCATCATCATTCTAGTGCCATCAGAGCTACATTTCTTGGCATCTCTTTTATATCACAAGGGAGTTACACTGATGAACGAAATAAAGAGGTGCATTGATAGAGAACGGTAGAAATAGGGGGGAGAGTAGAAACAGGGAGGAGAATCTGCCAGTTCCTTCGTTACATAAAAAGAAAGTAAAGCAGATAATGGATGTAGCCGACCAAGGGTGCAATACATTACCAATCTGGAGGTAGTCTATATCCCAGTTACTTACTGGAAGTACTCCAACCAACGACAGACACTTGTGAATGTGAAGCAGTTGACACCTCATCTGGGAGTGTTACAGACTAGGACAGGAACACCTTTCGTAGTACATACGTTTATGTGATAATATGGATTTAGGAGCCATGCCAGCTAAAATTCGCTTTAAGAATTGCAAATCTTCTTGACCGAAATACAGTTCAGGCCCTCTGTCTTGACAGCGAGGCCTGCCAGCTTGGAGCACCCAACTACAATAGCCTACAGAAGCAGTGAGGAACCCTTGCCTCAGGGAGGAACAAGAAGGAATTTCTGAATCCCAGGCAGCCATCTCACACTATCTATACCTTGTATGGCACAGCAGCACAGAATTATCAGCTATGCTCCTGCACGTCAGGACTCACAATACAGACAAAAAGGAGAAAAACTTCTTTTACTCCTGTCACGTAGAACTGTAGGGTGGAGCGCTTTAGTGTAGTGCTGTGTAGAGGAGATCTGTATAGGGTACAGCTGTGTAGAACTGCAAACTACGATATCTATGATATAGCAATGGGGTGAAGAACAGTGATGCTCTAGCATGTTCCTTCTGGATTCCTGATGAGTATTAACATGTAATCTCCTCTCCTTTGTGCTTTTCGTTTCCTATCTGTCTATCTCTTTCATCCACTTATTAAATTTTCCTTATACAGCATAATTTTGTAATCATATACACAACTTCTTGTGAAACATCTGATGTCCTTTAGCATACAGATAACACAATGCAAGAAAGCTTCAAATAAATAAATTTTAATATTATCCGTCTGGCTCAAAGCTATGATTGGCTGAACACCTTGCCGCAGTGTTGCTCCGGGAGAAGATAAATAATGGCTGGTGAAAACGCAAACGTGGCTCGCTTTGCTGTGCTTTATTGCACGCACTAGAATATAAACAAAAGAGGAAAGGGAGGGAGAACAACACAGCCAGGCAATTAGGGGGCGCCTGCTTCGGCACGGTACCGTGATGGCTATCCTACTCGCAGTCGACTGCTGCGAGCTATCGACTGCGTCTGCGCCACCCCAGGCTCGCATGCCTAGCGGCAGTAAGCTCTCCGTGGCGATAGCAGCGCCGCCGCATGTGCTGGAAGGCAAGCAACCCGAAGCCGGACGTGATGGCGTCACTGCCACGAGTGGCGTTAACAACCCAAATCCTTCCTAATAAATCCCAGTGCCGACACGAATACCACTATCGAAAGTGGAATTTCCCCACAGAAAACGCAACAGCCCAAATGAAATGGCTTTCATTCAGTACCAGCAAATTTGTCACGTCACCATGATTACATCTTTTATAGTTCCATCATGTTGTCATCAGACACCATGTGTATGCTTCTGTTACACCTATGTCTATCCCTGTACTCTGCAACCCATTGCATGTAGTGCAGTGTGTAACTGCACTATCAGTCATTCACTCTAAGAAGATATGGTACAGTGACTGATGGGGGCAGTTGTTTTGATAGAAGTTGGAAGAAGGTGTACGATTTCGAACTGATGTTAATTTGTACCTAACTGCTAGCAGTACCGTGTGCATAGTGCACTTATCAGGTAAAGAAATTTGAACCATATTATACTCAACTAAATATAAAGTTTCTATGACACTTAATTCCACATGTTGCACCTGATTTGGTTTATGAACACAGTGTCATCTGCTATCTAAGACTGGCTGAGACAAGAAAGATGTTTGACCAGACCTAAACCATATGGCTTCTATCAACAGAGCTGTTATTGTCAGCCACCCAGCTGGAAGTCTTCTTAGAGTGAACAATTCGTAATATCACTTATTCTCCTTTCCACTCTACAGGATGGACAAAATAAAATTCACCTAGAAAATATTTCATGCACCTTAAGGTGGGCAACCCAACTTATATCATCCGCTCTGGATGCAGATGATGTAACTATGATTGCCTATCTTGAGGTTCATCAAATATTTTCCAGACGAAATTTATTTTGTCCACTTGTAAATGCGAATGGTATATAGGAGGCATGATTGTTGTTGCGTATCTGTACATGTTGGTACATATGTATTTGTCGAATCTTTGTGAGAGAAACGGACATCTGTTTAGCCCATTCTGGAATCCCTTCCCTCAGAATTTTACGAGTAATTCGTTACGTCTTTCATTTAGTGTCTTCCCATTAACGACTACCAATGTTTAATTATTTTCGAAAGGCTGAGTTCCCGTCAGTATATTCTCAAATCTGTAAATCTCATCAGTGTATTTATACCTATCTTATTTTCTTCTTCCAGGCTTGCTGTTCCACGGCTTTGTTTAATGGTTGAGGATTGGAAAACAAACAAAGGTACTGCGTAATATTTGGTTACCATCATTCAACACAAAGTAAAAACATGTTGCTGAACATTAATATGGCGGTAGTCAGCGTTGCCACAACAGCAGTTATAGGGGAAGTGCTGTGTCATTTGAAGCTATCGCAAACTACTACCATAACTCACTGAAAAGCTCTGCCAGAATTCCCCATCTTCGGCCGAGGCACTTTCTTTTATCACGGTGCCTGAGATGTCATTATTTTGGCATCAAGCTAACCTAAATCAGATTTACAAAGTATCTTAAGAATCAATTTATCTTTTTACAGCTCCAAATGAAACCAAAGGCCAAAAAACTCAGTGGATCAAAATGGATCTCAGGGATCACTACTGATTGCCTGTTATGTTTCGACGTTAAAGAAAGTTTATAATATATTGAATGAACCTTCTTGGCATCGAGACGTTAGGGCTAATATACACAAAAATGAAAATCACTACAAAAAGTTAAAAATAACAACGAAACAGGATGTTGTTGATATGTATAACAAAAGATTGTATTAGATACACAGATTACGAATTCGAGCTTGGTTTCTTCCGAGATAAAGTATTTGTTAAAAAATAAAAGAAATATTTAATGTACAAAAATTTTTATGCCTACAGCGTAATTTTCAATATACAATAATGGCACGATGACAAGTTTCGGTTGTTTTCTACAACAATGTCCAGGAGTCCAAATTGCAAAAAAGCGCTACACACGCATTGAAAAACGTCATTGTTAACTGTAGTCATGCAGTTAAATGCATATGTATTGTGGACCACAAGGTTAGCCTACCAAAACGTCTTCACAAAAGGAGACGAAATAAATATTCCAGAATTCTAATCGAGAGCAGCTGCCACCACGAGTAACGTAAAAGTAAATATCGTCGGAGTAGTGAAGCAACTTAAGTCACTTAATAAAAGCAAGTATTGTGACCCAGAATGTATATCAATTAGGTTCCTTTCAGAGTATGCTGGTGTATTAGCTCCATACTTAACTATCATATACAACCGTTCGCTCGGCGAAAGATCCATACCCAAAGACTGGAAAGTTGCAAAGGTCACACCAATATTCAAAAAAGGTAGTAGGAGTAAACCACTAAATTACAGGCCTATCACGTCGATATGCAGCAGGATTTTGGAACGTAAGTTATGTTCGAACATTATGAATTACCTCGAAGAAAACTGTCTATTGACGCACAGTCAACATGGGTTTAGAAAACATCGCTCCTGTGAAACACAACTAGCTCTTTATTCACATGAAGTGTTGAGTGCTATTGACAAGGGATTTCAGATCTATTCCGTATTTCTGGATTTCCGGAAGGCTTTTGACACTGTACCACACAAGCGGCTTGTATTGAAATTGCGTGCTTATGGAATATCGTCTCAGTTATGTGATTGGATTTGTGATTTCCTGACAGAGAGGTCACAGTTCGTAGTAATTGAAGGAAAGTCATCGAGTAAAACAGAAGTGATTTTTGTGATTTTTGGCGTTCCCCAAGATGGTATTAAAGGCCCTTTGCTGTTACTTATCTATATAAACGATTTGGGATACAATCTGAGCAGGCGTCTGAGGTTGTTTGCAGAGGACGCTGTCGTTTGTCGACTAATGAAGTCATCAGAAGATCAAAACAAATTGCAAAACGATTTAGAAAGGATACCCGAATGATGCGAAAATTGGCAGTTGACCCTAAATAACGAAAAGTGTGAGGTCATGCTCATGAGTGCTAAATTTGTTAAACATTGATTACACGATAAATCAGTCTAATCTAAAAGTCGTAAATTCAACTAAATACCTAGGTATTACAATTACGAACAACTTAAGTTGGAAGGAGCACATAGAAAATGTTGTGGGGAATGCTAACCAATGACTGCGTTTTATTGGCAGGACACTTAGAAAATGTAACAGGTCTACTAAGGAGACTGCCTACACTACGCTTGTCCGTCCTCTTTTAGAATACTGCTGCGCAGTGTTGGATCCTTACCAGATAGGACTGACGGAGTACATCGAAAAAGTTCAAAGAAGGGCAGCACGTTTTGTATTATCGCGAAATATGGAAGAGAGTGTCACAGAAATGATACAGGTTGTGCGCTGGACACCATTAAAAGAAAGGCGTCTTTCGTTGCGACGGAACCTTCTCACGAAATTCGAATCACCAACTTTCTCCTCCGAATGCGAAAATATTTTGTTGACACTGACCTATATAGGGAGAAATGGTCACCACGATAAAATAAGGGAAATCAGAGCTCGTACGGAAATATATAAGACTTCGTCGTTTCCGCGCGCTGTATGAGATTGGAATAATAGAGAACTGTGAAGGTAGTTCGATGAACCCTCAGCCAGGCACTTAAATGTGATTTGCAAAGTATCCATAGCGTTGCAGATAGATGTAGATGTTGAACAGTCTGTAGTTAAAAACGTCATCATCAGCGACCTACGTTGTGAACCCTAATCTAGCAAGATGACCGTAATAAAGAAGGAAAATTGCCAGTTGCATTACTAAAAGTTGCATCACTTGCCCGTGATTTGCAATCGTTCAGCAGGGTTTATAGTGAGAACACCATATGCAACACTACAAGAATTGTTAGCTGTTACATAGCCTGGCTTACAAAAGAGTCATCTGTATAAAATGTGCACAAACTGAAGATTAAAAGTAAAATGCCCCAAGTCTAACTTGCCAGACGCCACTTCGTATGTGAACACAACTTCTTTTAGATAACCCCACAGCCAGAAGTCACACGGGTTAAGATCAGGTGATTTGGACGGCTAGGCTTTAGGCAAATGACGGCTGATAAATGCCTCTGCAGCAGCCGCTTCACTTGCTCAATGCGCGGGAGAGCGCTATCTTGCGTAAAAATGCTCCTTCCAGCAAGTCCACGTTGTTGAAGGGATGGAATGACATTGGTGCGCAATACAGTCTCATAGCGCTTCTGGTGACAGTACAGGTAACGGGATCCGCAGGACTCATCTTCCCGAAAAAGTACGGCCCTATGACAAACGATGCGATCAACCCGTATCACGTAGTCATCTTTGCAGAATGAAGTGATACCGTTAGATTTGCAGGCGGATTTTTCGTAGCCCATATTCTACAATTCTGCGTATTGACATGTCCTTGGAAATGGAAGTGGGCTTCGTTTGTCAACAGAATGTTCCAGAGCCATTCATTGACCATTTCCACACAAGCAAGAAATTCGAGAGCGAATTTTTGTCTTTCTGGCAGGTCATCAGGAAGCAACTCCTGATACAGGTGACTTTGTATGGATAGCAATGCAGGATTTTTATTAGGATTTCATGGGCCGCGTTCGCGGGCATGTTCAACTTTCGGGCAATCCCCAAGCGCACGTTTGCACACCACCACTCCACCGCTCCCGCAATGCTGTGGCTACATCTTCGACAGATGTCGGATCAACTGCTTTCCTCCCTCCGTCACACTGCACTTCAAAATATGCTGCCTTTCTGATTTTTGTAATCTTTTTCTACAGACCCTTAGCAGACAAAGGACCCGTTACTTCTACAGGGCTACTGAAACACGGTCACCGTTCTGGTAAGAGAGCTTTAGCACCAGCGCGCGTCCGTTTATGAAGACAGTCACGTTGGGCGACTACGACGGCAAGCTGAGTAACAAATGGTTCAAATGGCTCTGAGCACTGTGGGACTTAACAGCTGAGGTCATCAGTCCCCTAGAACTTCATAAACCTAACTAACCTCAGGACATCACACTCTTCCATGCCGGAGGCAGGACTCGAACCTGCGAACGTAGCTTTCACGTGGTTCCAGACTGAAACGCCTAGAACCGCCCGACCACACAGGCCGGTGCTGAGTAACAGCCGTGTGTCGCGCGTCTGTGGTGTGCATTTTCTGATGTTTACTGCGTCGTCTGTTTGTCAGATTTTCGTTAATTTTTTGTTCCATGACGTTTCCTCCTGATTAAATAATATGCTGTTCAAATTTGACATCTTTCTGAGCGGTGGTTCTCTTTCTACAGAGTTTGTAAAATGTAACTGTAACAAAGGGCACCCTGAACGTGTGTGTTTTCCACAACTCCTCCTAGACCACTGGGCTGGTTTCAACCAAACTTGGTACAAATATTCCTTGCTATCAGACAACAAACGCTTTGGGGCAAGGACCACCTACGTTTCATACTTTAGGAAATATGACGTCATAAATAGTGAGATGGGTGAAAAACTGCCGCATCACTCATGACGTTTAAATTTATTACTTCTGTGCAACTGACTCTATTCGCAATAAATTTCACAGGCTGTCCCCGTATATGCCGCTGAATGCACCTAAAAATGGTTCAAATAGCTCTGAGAACTCTGGGACTTAACATCTGAGGTCATCAGTCCTATAGAATTTAGAACTACTTAAACCTAACTAACCTAAGGACATCACACACAACCATACCCGAGTCAGGATTCGAACCTGCGACCGTAGCTTTCGCGCGGTTCCAGACTGAAACGCCTAGAACCTGAATGTACCTACAAAGTTTTATCATGGTATCACATATAGTTCAGTTGACATGTCCTCATATACACTGAGATGCGTGAAAAATTACTGCATTGTGCCTGGCATAAAAAATTATTGCTTCTTTGCTACTAACTCTATATGCAATACATTTTGCAGACAGCGTCCATATATGCTGCAGAATGTACCTACAAAATTATGTCATTATATGACACGTAGATCAGCAGATATGGTGCAATGAACATTGAGACGTGAGAAAAAGACCTGCTCATTTACGACGTTTACATTTATCAGGTCTTTGCTACAAAATATATCATTGTACGGCAGATACTTTAAGAAATATGACGTCATTAACACTTGAATGTATGAAAAAATGCTCCATCATGCATGTAGTTTTATACATTATTCTTTACTACTGAGACAGTACTGCAGTCGAGTCAACTTAAGGAAATCCCTTGCACCTGGCAACGCTTTTGACAGCTTTCAACTGCAAAGAGCGAATGGTTGTAGGCGAAACTATGAAAAGGCATTGCGGGCGAGACGTTTGTAAATCAGATAAAAATCTTTCATAATTTTGAAGGTGCTCTCACGAACACGAGACAATGACGCTGCAGTGAGACGAAAGTATGGTTTGCAGAGCTTGAATATTTTAATATAATAAATAGTGATTGGTGACTGTTTATACTCGAAGCATCTTTCATTTATAAAGGTCTCAGTGTTAAGCTAAGCCACGGCTAAGCATGTTATACTGGGTACGTCTCTTGCTTAGACTTCGCTGTAGTTGAATCTTCTCTTTCTTCCTCCTGTCATCATCAGTTTATTTCCGTCTCTGCTTTAATACAACATTTGTCGTTTCCAGAGTTTAAAATGCTTTCCTCAGATTAACACATAACTCGTATTTTCGCAATTACTTGTAGAGGCCTTAATACATGTATTGTAGCTCCTTCAGACCGATCTCACTGCGGTATTTGAGAAATCCATATCTGTGAGAATTTTGTGATGTCATCTGGATGAATTTGTGGACAATCTCCATGTAGCTGAGTTACTCGATATCACAACAGTATTTGACACTATGGAGAACAACAACGTCCGGTAAGAGACAAAAAACTACTCCGATGATAGAAATATAAAGAGTGTAAGAGGTCCGAGCAGATGTAATTTCGATGTATTGCTCATGCGCTGCCTGCGATATGCAAGGTATAAGATAATCTCTGACCAGAGAGCAGTTTGACTGCAGTAGGAAATGTGTAGCTGTAGCAGTAAGTTGTTGCTAGTCTGCAGTCTGCTCTGTTCTGCTCTGGTGTATCGTGTTGGCTGGGCCGGTCGCGGTGCAGCGATGCAGGAGCCTGAGTATTATTGTATAAGGTAAAAAGCAGCCTCGCGCATATGTAGTAATGTTATCTCAAGTTCCATGTAAATGTTTTAAAAAATGTCGTAATAATAATCTTTCTCATATAAAGTAATTTTTAACAACCATTCATTTCAATTTAAAGAATTTACTAATTTCTCCAATCCGTGATCATCCCGATTGTTGCAAAAGAAAAATCAGTTGTTTCCCTTTCATAAATGACAAATCTATCGGCCAGCATTGCACAGGGCTGTGCCAGAAAATTTTATTGTAAGAGCAGATATATATGCGTTATCCGGTGACTTCATTGAGGTAAGAATTTTTCTCTTTTTTATTCAGAATGATCTTTCAGGGCCATGACGCAGCACTGCTGACGTCCAAAATTTACCAGGTTAAATTCACAGTCAATTATTGAAAAGTTATAAGTGAGTGACAATTTAATTGAGAGATTAGTTACATTTTATTATTACCAGGTTACTAAATTTATTTTTTTTTGTTGGGACGTTACACTGAATGTGAACGACATAATTATATTTTTTTACGGTTGAGAGATTTAGGAATTTTTCTGTTTTGAGGTTACGCTAAATGTGAATGAATTTTGTGCGGAGGCTAAATGGGAACGAATTTTGGTGGGGAATATTATTCATATTATTTACTTAAATTTTGTGGGGAGATTAAATGTAAATGAATTTTGTGGGGAGGTTAAATGGGAACGAATTTTGTTGGGAGGTTACGGAAAGAAATTTGTGTGGGGAGGTTACACTTGGCGACAACCGGCCAGGATCGTATTTTCTTTGTGAATTTCTGAGAAGTAGTCATATATCTGCTCTTATTTACTTAAATGTAGTTTGCATCTGGCGCAACGCATTTACTAATTTGTCACTCTTTCTTTCACAGATCATCGGCAATTTATTGCTCTTTGTTGTAATTGTGTTTGTTCCATTTTTGCTTCATCTTTGTTTCATTTTGTGCTTAATTTTGATTTGTGAAAAATGCCGCGAAAAACTGTTAACAGTACATCGCGATGTGTAATGAGTGAAATAGCCAACTCGAATAATTTGACCGATAATACTTGTGACACTCAGCGTAATAGTGATAATCCTCTAATTACAGATAATCAGTGCCTGCCGATCACTAGTAATGATTTTAACTCTAATGATGAGCAAACAAATTCAATTATGTCCACAGTAAATGTAACAATTGATGCAGCGGCACGTTCTGATACAATGAACGCTGCCCAGTTTGACATATCCGGTTTGCAAAATTTGCATTGTGAACAGATAAATTTTTCTCACGTAGATGAGCAATGTAGTCAAAATACGTCAGATTTATTTGATTCCGAGGTAGTGACCCACAGTGCACATCCAATTGGCAAATCTTCTCGAGAATCACAGAATGACCAAATGGTTACACAAAACGTGACAATTGCAGGTACGCCATCAAACAGCACAGAGAATAGAGTAGGTAATATTGGCATGGATTAAGTTGTGGCATTATTGCTACAACTTAATGAAAATTTCAAACAACAACTTAATGAAAATTTCAAACAGTCGAAGAAAGAACAAGACAACAATTACAAGCAAATTAATGAAAAACTAGACAGCAAATCCAAACAGTCGAATGATAAACAAGACAACAATTTCAAACAACCTAGTGAACAGATTACAGCCGTTGCCGCGCAATGTCATGATACTAAAGAACAATTACGTGAGGAAATTAAGGCTTGTGCTAGGAACAGTAGTGAAGAAATTAGATCTGTGGCGCAAGAATTAAGTAATACACATGCAGCCACAACTAAATTACTTAGAGATTAAATTAGTGCAGTCGCTAAACAATGTTCTGAAAACGCAACACAGTTACGCGACGAGTTTAAATTAATGTCAGCAGAACTTTCACGTACGCTGGATGCGGAAGTAGACACGAAATTTGACCAACAGAACAGCCAAATTGACGAACGTTTTGTTCACCACCTGCAAAAAAGTGAAACGCGTTACCGTAAATTTATACAGGAACAGAATAAAGTAAAACAACAAGTCATGGAAACAATTACTGCACAGAGACAGGAAGATAAGCGTAAATTGTTTACGAAAGCAAAAACATATGTAGACAAAAATATTGCTACAGTATCAGATGAAATCAAACAGTTGAACACCGAATTGCATGATGAAATCTCCGATCTTAAAACAAAAACAGACACACGCACATTAGACTTTCAGACAATGACCAACAGACCTGAAAAGTTGGAATTAATACAGGATCCCAATGCCATCAGAGCAGACGTTAAGAAATTGAACAAAACCACACGTAAAATACAAAAGCAAATTAATGCTTGTGACACTAAAAACGACGATCACGTAAAAGCACTGACTGAAAAATATGATGAATTGGCCAGTCGTATTGACGTTATCCAAAGTAATCATGACACCAAATCAGACGATACGTCACCTGTTTCGTTTAATCAAACACCCGAATTCCAAAATTTACAGTAGATGATCAGTGACATAGGTTCGTCTAATAATACATTACGTAGAAAATTGTCATCTTTACAGCACGAATTGACAGAGATGAAAAATATTTCAGCCTTTAACACATCTCAGCATACGCCACTTTCCAAACATTTGTCAGACTCACACAGCCAGTATAATTTAGGTAATTTACAAAGAGTACGTGAGTTAGATTCCGAACAGTCACAGACAAATAGATTATCATACAATCCTGAACCTGTTCAGACATACAGGGACGATAATTTTGATTGCAAGCACTTTCTATCCATGAGAAAATTTAAAGTATTTAAAAATGACAGAACACAGATTCACCCCTTGGATTGGATACAACAATTTAGCTTTGCTTTTCCACCAACATGGCCCGTAACACACAAACTTGAATTTATGTGCAGTTTTTTGGAAGGCGAACCGGCTACTCGTATGAGACCGATCGCGAGACAATGCTACTCGGTAGAAGAATTTCAGAATGCTTTTCTGTCAGCGTATTGGTCGAAGACACAGCGCGGAATCAAGGATCAATTAATTAGTTTACCGAATTATGAGAACTCAAATTTTTCCACTGTCACGCAATTTTTTGAACACATGGTCAAACAAAACCAGTACTTAAGTGAGCCATACAGTGAATTTGCACTTATCCAATTATGTATTTCTAAATTACCACGATCATTAAGAGTGTCACTTTTAAAAGGTCAGCAGAAAGAAAATATTTCGGCATTCAGAGATCTGTTACAGCTTTTGGAAGTTCAGCAATCAGATTATTCCTTCATAAACAAAAATTTTTCACATCATAACCAAGGCCAACCAACATACAGTAATTACGATCAGCCACGCTGTTTCAATAGCTAAGGTAATAGACGCTCCAGGAACGACAACCACCAGAACTTTAATAACAGACAAAATTTTAATTATCAGTATCGTCAAAATTATCAGCAACAGGAACCACAGTTTGGTAACAATAGAGGTTTTTCCCAACAACAGCAACAAAGTCAGCCGGTTAGCATACCTAACCAACAATGTAATGTGCAAGGTCAACCAAGCTTTAATGTTTCGCCGCCTACACGCATAGCGTCGGCTCCGCCAAATAGTAACGCACAGCAACAAGGAAATCACTACGTACAGAAAACACACCATTTCAATTCCTATCGCAACGCGCCGTTTAGCAATGACTATCATGACAGACGTAAAAGTAATGAGCACAATTTTCAGCGTACATTTAATAACAGTAGGTCTTTCCTGCAGCAGAATCATCCGCAACAACAAATTATCATGAATGAACCAGACAGTCGGTATCAACCCGAACGTAATACGTCAGGAAGAAATAACAGAACAGTACAAATAGATGAAATGCCATAGCATCCTCCCGCAAATAATAGCACGTGAGATAGAATTTGACTAGATACAGTACAGGCTGCATCTTCCAGCAACGCAAGCAATACATTTGACACAGAGAATCATGTACACGAAAATGTTATTGCTTTTGACGATATCCGAGACACACTTTTGCATGAAAATCCAGTTATTCAAAAAATCATTTCACACCCTGTCATTGAAGTAAAGATTGGATCATCAAAATTTTCAGCAGTAATCGATTCTGGATCACCTATGTCAGTTATAAATAAAGAAACTTTCAACGAATGTATCAAAGAGAATACCTATACTACGTTACCGTTAAGCAAAATTAAAGTAAAAGGAGCAGTATCTAGTAAAGGAGTAGATGTAAAGTTACAGACACACTTATCATTTTGTATTGCAGGTCCTACGCTTCACTCAAATTTTTGGATTGTTCCCTTATTGACAATAGACGTTATTTTAGGTACGAATTTTCTGGTACAACACGACGCAATTATTGACTTTCAAAATTCCTATTTAATGTTAAAGGATGAAAATGTACAACTGGCATTAGAATTTCAGCACTCTTTATCTGCAGAAGAACAAACAATTAATCGTACAGAGGACATTTCTGCATCACGTAACATAGACTGCCATTCCACATTGTTCACAGATATGTAGTAGCCGACTATGACGTTATGCAGATGATTTCTGATAAAGTTAAACAGAGCAGTGCAAATACAGACGACGAACGTACTCAACTCCGCAATATTCTTTACAGCAAGCTCCAGTCTTTGACAACGTCCCTGGTACTATGTCCGGTTTTATGTATGAATTTCAAGTTAAACAGCACGATACATTTAAAGCCAAATATTATCCTATTCCATACATTCACAGAGATCAAGTTAAGAAAGAATTACAAGCTATGCTTGACCAAGGTATTATTGAACCGGCAGTTAGTCCGTACATTAACACGCTCCATATTGTTAAGAAAAAGGATGGTTTCTCTGTTTTGGTGACTGTTATCAATTTTGCAAATTACCGTTCGGTTTAACTATTTCTTCAGCACCATTTATTCGCGGTTTAAATACTATACTTCCGACAGAACTTAAAGACAGAATCACAACGTATGTAGACGACATTCTTATTGCAGAAGCTAACTGGTCTGAACACAATTTGATTCTTCAACAACTGTTACAAACTTTTCGTGCACAAGGACTCACAGTTAATCCTAGCAAATCACACTTTGGCAAAATTTCGATAAAATTTCTTGGACATGTAACTTCAGCAGAAGGCATTGCGCCTGACCCGGAAAAACTTCAAGCTTTACGTGAGATTACTGTACCTACGACGAAGAAACAACTACGCAGCTTTTTGGGTTTCATCAACTTTTTTCGTGAATTTATTCATTACTCTGCTTTAGACACCCCTAGATTATGTCAGTTGACAGGTAAAAACACTATTTGGTCGTGGGATAGCCAAGCACAGTCTGAATTTGTCAATCTGAAACAAGCTTTGTTGAATGCACCACTTTTATCACATCCAGATCTTATTAGAAATTTTTCCATTGCCGCCGACAGTTCTAACACTGCTTTAGGCGTACACATTTTTCAGGAAATTGAAGAAGACGGTAATACAGTAATTAAAAAAATCGCCTTTGCGAGTCGCATTCTGTCACCTGCTGAACGCAATTATTCTGTTACAGAACTTGAAACATTATGTGTTGTATGGGCATTTACGAGAGTTAGGCATTTTCTTTATGGAAGACATACGACCGTTTACACAGCCCATAGAGCTATACAGTTTTTACTTGCAGCAAAATTTACACACGACAGGTTAAGCAGATGGAAACTTTATTTACAGGAATTTAATTTTACAATTGTTCACATTCCCGGTACACGAAGTGTTTTAGCAGACGCACTATCCCGTTCTCTCAGCAACAATCAGCAAGACATCGCAACCAACTTCCGCCAAGTAAATTTTAGCGTCATGTATATTCAACAAGTTGCATTTGAAAATTTCATTTCGTGGTCATTACGAGATATAGCACAAGAGCAGAGTAAAGACAACGTATGGAAAGAAATTAAACACCTTTGGCAAGATAGGAATAACGTTACCTTCAGAAACCATTACACTGTACGCAATAAAATTCTGTTTCGTCGCTCTCACCCTGACAACAACAATTGGTTACTATGTATTCCTGAGGAGCTTGTTAACAAATTAATTTGGTATACTCATTTAAGTTACGCACATTACGGAGCCAGAAAATGTTTTCTTATACTGAGACAGAACTGTTATTTTGCCAACATGGAGAAACGTATTCGATGAGTTTTAGCGTCATGTAAAATCTGCCAGAAAGCTAAGTCAGACACGACTTCACGTATTCCTCCGTTACATCCCATTGTACCTGTTAAATTGAGACGCATGGCCGCTGTAGACATTTTTGGTCCGATTCCCAGAAATAATAGAGGTTTTTGTTACATCTTTGTCGCTGTTGAACTCACTTCGAAATTTGTTACCTTCACTCCGTTATGCAAAGCTACTGCTAAATCTGTTTCGGAAGCATTTGTAAAACATTTTTTATTCCATGTAGGGCATGTATTGAAAGTAATTTCTGACAATGGACCACAATTTCGATCTGCTATATGTTACGAGCTAGAAACATTTCTCCGATCTATATATCCAAGTATCACGCTTCTTCGAACACTTGTGAACGACTAATGAAAGAAATTGGTAAACTATGTAGAATATACTGCTATAAAAAACATATTGATTGGGATACACACGTACTGTCATTCCAGGATGTAATTAACTCGATACCAAATGAATCTACTATGCTATATCCGACTGTTATATTGAAAAATGTTGAACCACCTAACAAAATTAAAGAATTGACACCATGAAATAATTGACATTGCGCTGAACAACATCAAACGTGCCACAGAGTGCCGGAGAAGACAGCAAAAACGGGTTTGTACACGCCGTGACTTTCACGTTGGACAAAAGATATTAGTACGTACACACTATTTATGCAACAGAGGAAAGAGTAGATGCAGTAAATTTGAGCATCTATACGCAGGTCCATATCGAATTCGCAGCGTTCCTCACCCCAATGTGGTACACGTCGAAACTTTGAGAACCAGAAAAAGCAAAGGCAATCACCATGTCTCCAATATTAAACCCTTTATTGAATGAACACACTTTATGATTTATCACACTGTAACGCCATTTCCTGATTTTTATATGACCACTTATGCAATTATATTTATATGAACACTTACTGATGACTATCATATTTTTTCTTGGCAAGTGCCCGGCAAGGTAAGGTTAGCAGGTCGCTTTTGTTGTCGTTGTATATCAGACCGTGCACATTTTCCATTTTTCGTGTATGTATGATTGTTTTCCTGTTTTGTTTGTATGCACTACGAAATCTTTAAGATATAACAAACAACAGTTGACTCTGACATTTTGCCTTATGATATCTCAACATCGTGACTATTTTTACATTATTTTTGCTACTACATTATGATACCCTGTGTACATTTTTGCACTTGAAAACTGTCTATGTTTTTGACAATACGTTTTCTGTCATGCTATGCTGTATGCTTAATTATATCACTAGAAACAAGTTTTTATTTAATGAGTATATGATTTAAATGCAAGATATTAATCCTTATTCATCATTTTCAGAAAGCAATAACGTGTAAAAGAAATAACTTAAACAAACCACAGTGGATTACTATGAAATGGGAATTTCACCTTCGGAATAAACGAAAGAAAATGCAATACCATGTCATGAAGAGTAAATGGATCAGAATTAACAAGCATTAACAAGAATATACTATACACATCATATGATAGCAGTCTTAACTAATTATTTTTCTTTCAGAATACGAGGCGATTGATGCAGGCTGTCAGACAGGACTACACATCTTAGTTTTAATGATGAAATATGCTAGAAATAATAAACTCTATACTATGAATAGTTGTATGAAGTAAATGGTAATATGAATAATGAAGTGTCTCTTTTGCAGATGATAATGAATGATGATGAACAGTTATATGAAGAATATGCTAATATGGATAATGAAGTTTTTCTTTGCAGGTGATGATAATAATGAAGTTATGGTAATATGAATAATGAAATTTTTCTTTGCAGATGAGGATAATGATGAAGTTTATATATTTACTGTTAGTTAAGAAATTCTATGTAGTTATTTAAGTATTTGTTACAGTTCATTTTGACAGTATGTCTTATGTCGCATGGTATAATGACTGAATGTTTTGGAAAGGGCAGCTAGAGTACATACATAATGAGCACACGTTTCATTACCTGTTAATTCGAAGTTCACTACTTTTCAGCATAATATGCATTTCTTCTTTCAGCTCAATAATCCATTTTGTATTTTTTTCCAGGAGAAGCTATTCATGAAATTAATGTGCTATAAGCAATTAGTCTTTAAACCTGTTCAAGTACTTGCATTTTTTTTACCCATTTGTGTGTGTCATTCATGAATGTGATCACATATACTCTACTTGTTTCATAACCTTACTACAGCTGACTCATGACGAATGATGTTACTAATCCTTATATCCAGCAATAAGTCAAAAGTAAATATTTTCAAGCCCCCAGCAATTAATTATCGAATTATCGATCTCCACGCAATGCATTGCTAGCACAAAATAAAAAGAAAATTACCGGTCCCAGCTATTACCAGCATACAACCAAATAATGCTACTAGTTTAAGATGTATTTCTAGATCTATATATATAAAATGCAAATTTCTCAGATGTATTGAATCCACTATATCTATGTATTATTGGACCACAGACCTTGAGTAATACTTACAGTGTGTTACATTTTAAATATGTCCTATGTCACTTGAATGATGAATTCTGAGTAATACTGAATGATGTTTTGTAATAATGCATAAATGCTATGCCAATAATTTCTGTAAATAATATTTTTTGTTATACTCTATAGATGATATGCCAATAATTAACTTTCATTTTGAATGATGACTTCTGAATAATACTGAATAATGTTTTATAAAACTATACGAATACTTTGTAACTGGCCAATGAGTGCCAATGATTACTATAATTAGATGAATTATGTAAATGCTATGCCATTAATTAACTCTTGCTTTGAATGACCCCTTCTGAATAATGCACAAAAATGGTTTGTAACTGGCCAATGAGTGCCAATGTTTACTGTAACCAAATGACTTATGAATAATGTTCTGTAATACTGCATACATAGTACGGAAATGTTTAGTAACTAGGCAATGAGTGCCAACAATTACTCAAATCGGTTGATAGACTAGTGTAATTCTCAATGATGCTAGCATAAGACTTAATGTCCTTCACCTTCTGACCTAATTACCAGAAATTACTGCAATATTCGTTTGTCCTGTCCATCCTCATGATCATGGAGCACTATGGTTTTTGCACTAATTCTACGTTGGTGAAAGAGTATGGATTCTACAAGAATGTGGTGTTGACACATCATGCTGTCCACCACCTTGAACGATGGAGATGTTATTATGGTCCTATTGTTTGGTGTACCTAATGTACTACCAAAATGATAACATTGAATATTAATACAACATTTCAGTGTCCTGGCTACACTGATTAATACTTCAGGGAAGAGAACTTCAGATTGTCTCACTTGGTGTTGTGCTTCTGTAGAAAGATATGTACTTTCAGTGCAGCTACGTGCAACCTACTGTGCTACAACCATGATGCAATCCTTCCCATTCCTTTCCTAGTTCTTGTAATATGGTAAAAAATATATACAGTGCGTATGCACTTTATGTCATTTGTTAATATGTTTTGTACTCATTGGGTATACATAATGTCATTTCTTGATATGTTCTGTACTCAGTGCATGTGCACTCTATTTCATTTTATGTTCTGCACTTATATATATGTATATAGTCTGTGACTATAAACTTAATTAAGAAAAATTTTTTGCTCATGGCAAGTCCAATTGACTCACCATTGCTGCCAAGTTGTTGCCCCCCCCTCCCCCCCCCCCTCCCCCCCCCCTCCCCCCCCCCCCCAGTGGAGGGTTATGTAAGAGGTCCGAGCAGATGCAATTTTATGTAAGAGGTCCGAGCAGATGTAATTTCGATGTATCGCTCATGCGCTGCCTGCGATATGCAAGGTATAAGAGAATCTCTGACCAGAGAGCAGTGTTGACTGCAGTAGGAACTGTGTAGCTGTAGCAGTAAGTTGTTGCTAGTCTGCAGTCTGCTCTGGTCTGCTCTGGTCTGGTCTGGTGTATCGTGTTGGCTGGGCCGGTCGTGGTGCAGCGATGCAGGAGCCTGAGTATTATTGTATAAGGTAAAAAGCAGCCTCGTGCATATGTAGTAATGTTATCTGAAGTAACATGTAAATGTTTTAAAAAATGTTGTAATAATAATCTTTCTCATATAAAGTAATTTTTAACAACCATTCATTTCAATTTAAAGAATTTACTTATTTCTCCAATCCATGATCATCCCGATTGTTGCAAAAGGAAAATCAGTTATTTCCCTTTCATAAATGACAAATCTATCGGCCAGCATTGCACAGGGCTGTGCCAGAAAATTTTATTGTAAGAGCAGATATATATGCATTATCCGGCGACTTCATTGAGGTAAGAATTTTTCTTTTTTTTATTCAGAATGATCTTTCAGGGCCATGACGCAGCACCGCTGACGTCCAAAATTTACCAGGCTGAATTCACAGTCAATTATTGAAAAGTCATAAGTGAGTGACAATTTAATTGAGAGGTTGGTTACATCGTATTATTACCAGTTTACTAAATTTATTTTTTTGTTGGGACGTTACACTGAATGTGAACGACATAATTATAAGTTTTACTGTTGAGAAGTTTAGGAATTTTTCTGTTTTGAGGTTACACTATATGTGAAAGAATTTTGTGGGGAGGTTAAAATGTGAATAAGATTTTTGTGGGGAGGCTACACTTGAATTATTTTGTGGGGAGGTTACAAGAGGCAACAGTCGTGCTGACATAATCACTGAAACGATGCAGTTAGGGCAACACGGACTGCCTCTGGAGTCACCAACAGGCACATAACTTTAATTTGTCAGGAAGTTTCAAATCAACGCACGCTCAACTGCAGAGGGGTAATTAGTATCCCCTAGGCTGCGAGAAAGCCATTTCTCAGCAATATCCTTTATTCCAGGACTTCTAGTCCGGCAAGCTATGCAGGAGAATTTCTGTGAGGACTGGATGGTATGAGACCAGGAACTGGCAGAAATAAACCTACATGGCTGGGTTGTGAGTCATACCTGCCAGACAAGAGCATTAAGTTGTCTTTTCCTCCTTTATGAACGCAAAGGAGAAAATGTTTCTTGTATAGGATATTTTAATTTAATTATGTATAAAGATTGTTTAAAAAATTTGGACACATACTTTCATCTACAACAAATTTGAAGATATCATATTATTAACGTAAGTCACTAGTTTATAGTACACGTAAAACTTTCATTTTATGACAATATGTATTCTGTGACAGCTGTTGCCATTCTACAGTTTAATTTATGTAATTTAATCTGAAACCAGTTTAAGCAACAAATTAACGTAGTACAAAGAAAAGGCTCTGCAACAGGATGTTAAAATCAATTTATCTGTTTAAACAAATGTTCTCGTGGACACAAGATGTAGATTGGTAAAGTCACTTCCTTTTTAAATTCTTTGTTCAATGTAAATAATTTGAAGGATGTGTTGTTGATTGCCAAGCTTTGTATAACGATTTGTTTAATGCTATAGCAGAAAAATGAAGAAATGTTTAAAACAGGCAGCTCAGTCGGTAGAGCATTTGTCCATCAAAGGTACAGGTTCCTGGTTCGAGCCCTGGGTGTGGATCCGTCACACAGTTTTAATCTGTAAGGAAGGTTCACTGTCATTATCATATTATTACTACTGTTACTATTGTTGACATAGATACCGAATTAATTGCTGGTACTGATTTAATGTTAAGTCTATAAGGTATAAGAAGGAATTAATGAAATATGCGTGGTGAAATCTATCACAGAGCTTAAACTGCTTTGTTTGCAGGACAAAAAATTGCAGAAAAATAAATAGAAAGTGAACATAGCATAAGATTCCACAGGGACAATCTACTCAGTAGTTGTGATATACAGATATTTCTGTTGGTGACTGAGGACGCTATACCGACTAACACTATGTCAGTATTTGAGTCATTAGCAGACTAATAATTATTACGATGATAAGTCATATGTTTTTAGGTTGGGTAGCACCTCCAAGTACATTGAGCAAGAGCAAGCCATTAATGCATATTTCCCCAAGGGCAGCAGGTCAGGTGTTGGAGTGGGGACGGGTGGACGCCAAATGGCTAGTCTATACCGACAGGTGTAGTCCAGTTAATGGTGCAGAAAACATCCGGTAATAAATTATGTGACGTGTTTGCGCGAAGACTGTTTGACGCAGAGAGAGAAAAAAAAAAAAACAACCAGCGCACTGGTGTGTTTACATATTAAGACACCACATACGAAAATATCTGCAGTTATACCGGTTACACCCCCTATGTTATAGCATCTTTAGTGTCTATAGTTGTGCCACCTGTTACCTTCAAAAATTTGTGAATGTGAAGCGACATTGTAGACTGTTTAGTTGAAACATAAGCTATTTCGCACGTAGCTCCACTAGGCAGCAGATATCAGAAATATAAGCCTCTTGTACTGACCTAGATATTCATTTCGCTAATTACCTGTGCATTGCTGACACGCAAGAAGAAACAATGCTGCATTCTCCGGAAGAATCAATCACGGAACAGCTTAAAAGTAGACAGGGGTTTAATTACGTAAGCAGTTAGTATTCTTTGTTTCTCGATTTCCTATAACGGAGATGCCACTTCAGTCTATCGAAAACAAGTAATCAGTCGGCCTGAAGACTTTGAATGGCAAGTAGCAGCTCTGAATAGTTACCAGATATGCTGAGAAACGTCGTGCGAATTAATTCTTTTCAATGTTTCACCTTCGGTCGTAGCATCCGGATCGTGTAACGATTGGTAGTGGCAGCTTTGTTTTGGCAGTCAGTGCTTTGGGAGTTCGCCGATTGTGTACTAGGTCTAGTCAGCTTATGTAAATTTTTATTGTTACCTTTTGAGGTCCTTGCCTTACTATTTGGTCATGTATGCATCATACTGGGATTGCGAGGCGAGAAACAATAGACTAGGAGACTTTTACCGAAGTAATACTTCGCGATGAACAAAGAAATCTTTCTGACAATACACTGCAAAGCAGAATGGAAAATGAATTTCTTCTAGCAACTAAATGGGAACATTGTGAGACAAAATGTTGACTCAAATCTCACTGTATCCAGAGGGCTTTATTACAGCTGAGAACTGAGGCGCTAGTTGTATATTACAAGGAATCTTTTGAATTATAATTTAATCACAATTTTTTGCTTGGTAGAATATTTCGCATCCATCTGCTGTGCTGTGTCCGGTATTGCTTCGGGAGCAGACACATGACATAGGACGTGACACAAAAGCCCTACCATAGTTATCCTACCTTTTCAGAGTTGAATTTTTTCTAGAGGGAGAAAAAGTTTTCTTTATGATCTAGTGCTCTTAGGTGATTTTTTTATCGATTTTAGATGCGAAGCTTATAGACATATATAGAGTCATTTTCAAAATATACTTAGATCACTTGGCTTCTTTTTACATACTAAAATAATTACTTTTGAAATATTCTTTGTCTAATAAACTTATCTTTCAAAAATTACCATGCAAAATAACAATAGCAATGTTCAGTTATAGAGTGGAGTGTAACTAAGTAAACAGTTCCGTGTATTCTGGCGGCCACAGGCTGCTACATTCACTTATTCATATTTTTATAGTTATGCCCAACAAGTGGCAGCACTTGTGCATGGTGAAAAGATTGAAAATTCGCAAATGTGTACATGAGGTTCCTATTGAGGAAAAATATTTATGTTGCACCTAATACACAGCAAATGTTAATGTAAACAATTGGTAGCCTGAGGGCCTGATACGTCGAAATTTCATTTCGGTCACAAGAACAAACGGTTGGTTGGTTGGTTTGGGGGAGGACCAAAGAGTGAAGTCATCGGTCCCATCGGATTAGGAGAGGATGGAGAAAGAAATCGGCCGTGCCCTTTCAAAGGAACCATCCCGGCATTTGCCTGAAGCGATTGTGGGAAATCACGGAAAACCTAAATCAGAACAGCTGGACTCGGGGTGAACCGCCGTCCTCCCGAATAGGAGTCCAGTATGATAACCACTGTGCCCCCTCGCTCGCTGAACAAACAGTTCACACACAGTTAGATAAAAGCAAAAGCAACGCTCCGCGTTCTGTCCTAAACTGGCCAATCGGGACCGACCGACAGCCGTGTCATCCTCTGCCAATGGCGTCATTCGGATGCGATGTGGAGGGGAATGGGGTAATTTCCAAGAATGACTGCTTATCGGAGTTGGAGGGCTCCAAACGGTACATATCGAACGTGCGATAGTAAATCGATTATGAAAGACTCGTGGCGCGGGTTATGATCAATTATTTGTGATCGTCATTTTTATCAGTTTTGCGTTGTTTCTTCAGTTCGTGTACATTACATTCCCGCCGTAATTGTTTGTGATTCCATTGGGAAATCGACACGGTTTCTCTTGATAGCGAGTGTAATGTCTGCTTCTTCTCACGTTTCTTCTGCGGATTGCCTCACATGGGAAACTAATTCCATGCATATCCACCATAGACAAATATTTGACTTTTTGCGGCAAGTATGGACTTCTGCCGGACGAGGAAAGGAGGGACTGTGTTAACTGTGGTGCTGCGGAGTCTGTGAAACTTCGTAAGAGGAGTGTGGACACTGAGATTCCGTTGCAATTTGCCGACTTTGCGGAAAGCGAACCAGAATCAGCAAAGTACGTGATTCAAATTATCGATTCAGACGAGTGTAATTCTTGTGTCGTGCTGGATTCGAGATTACACGTTGCAAGCCACAGCATCAGAAACTGAGTTATCGGCAAATACCGTGTGCGACTACTTCGGGTTTTTCCGAGAAGTGTGCTACGTGATAGTGACAAATGACAGTGTGCCGATTGGTAGACGAATCTCATATTGCTAGACGAATGAATCAGAGAGGACGACCTTCTAGAAGTGAAGTAGATCATATTTTGGTTTTCGGTGGGATAGAATGGGAGTCCCGCAAGTGTTCCGTTGTGAGGGTATTGTCCCGAGACAAGGTGACTTTAGTGGGTCTCATAAAACATTTCATACTGCCTGGAACAAAAGTCATCACGGACGATTCAGTCGTACTAGAGTCTCAAAGCTGAAGGGTTCGACCACGAATTCGTGAACCATTCTGTGGAGTTCGTCTCTTCAGATGACGCCAGTGTCCATACCCAGAATATAGAACGTCTGTGGAAGTCTGTCAAGTCTACCATAAAAAGAGAAGGGCGTCTAGGACTGAGGGACGAACTGTTCTTGTTCCAGTACCTATCCTTTCACAACTTGCGTTTGCAGGGGAAAGTCGACGCATGCGACACTCTGCCGATATTCCTGCGCAGTATTGGCAGAGTTTACCCAGGGTACGGGAAAAAAGGAATTGTTCCTGTAACTTATACATCACGCGGAGTGTAACAAGACGACGAGGTAAGTCGCTTCCTTTGAATTTACAAGTGCTTCTCTAACGCTTTTCTTTTGTCGGTGCTGTAGTGACAACTTGAAACATACTCGTAACGCGTGCCACGAGACTTCCATTATCGATTTACTATCGCAAGTTCGATATGTATCGTTTGGAGCCTTCCAACTCCGGTAGGCAATCATTCTTGGAAATTACCGGGGAATGCGGTCAGAACAGTGCCCTCCGGCCGATGTCGGCTTTCTCTATCTTGCAGCCATTCTTACATATCTAGTATCTGCTTAACTGGGATCACGAGGCTGAGTCCACCCTACACCAGTCCTCCCATCAAGGAAAAGTCTCTGGCAATACTAGAAATCGAACACGGGTTCTCCGCTTATCAGTCAGTACACCGACCACTGAAAACAGAGGCGGACACACTTAGTTCCACTCAGCCACAATTTCCATTACGTAAAAAACAGGTTTAGTTTTGACAGAAACTAGGTGAAACATCGTGATACGCAAAGAGAATTAGCGACAATGAAGATTCAGAACTGATTCTTATCGTTTCTACGGAAACGCACCTCCCGCTAATCCGTACTTCGGAAGAGTCAGCAAAAGCTGGCTGAGATAGTAACAGTGTGCCTGGGTTATGGGAAAAGAGGATTGCTAACAGCGACAACACAAGGAATAGTGCATGGAGAAGGTGTGACTGACGAATACAGTAAGGAAGTAAGTTGCTACTCTCATTTGTAATTACTTGTAACCTAGTGAACGTTCACCTTTTGTCGTTGCTTTCGTTAATGCTGTAAAGAGTATCTGTAATTCGCGGCAGCAGGGTCGTGTGGTCGACACAGAGACTTACGTCCGATATATTTCGCTAGAGTACCATATGTTCGACAAGTAATCATTCTTGGAAATTACCGATTTTTGCTTGATGTCTTTAAAACTCTGTCAGTTTGAAAGTGTAAACGGAACATTTTCAATTTTTTTTTTTTTTGTGATAAGGTTCTATGGAACCAAACTGCTTGAGTTCATTAGTCCCTACACTTACACACTAATTAAACTAACTTTCGCTAAGTACAACACACACAACCATGCCCGAGGGAGGACTCGAACCTCTGACGGAGGGGTGAGGGGTGGAAGAGCCACGCGAACTTTGACAAGGCGTTCTACTAGACTGCACAGATACCCCGCGCGGTATATTTTCAATCCGTACAGCTTATATATTTCAGTGGTTCTTCATTAATGTGCATAAACTGACCTGAAAGGTAAGCTGCCTTCGACGCGACTACAAGTAAACCAAGTTTAACTGAAAGTTGGTGAAAGTTAGGTACATTCGAAGAATGATTGCCTATCGAAGTCGCGGCGTAGGTACGATACATATCGAACGTGCAATCGTAAATCGACCATGCGACTCTGGTGACGGGCGTTGCAATCAATTATTTGTGATCGTCATTTTTATCTGTTTTCCGCCGTTCCCTTAGTTGCTCTAAATTACCTACCTCCGTCAATTATTTGTGAGTTGCTAGGGAATCCCAGACGATTTACGTCGTTAGTGAGTGGGATGTCTGGTGTTCTTGACGCTTGTTCGGCGGATTCTCTCACATGGAAAAATCTAATTCCATGTTTACCCAGCGTAGAAAATTGTTTGACTTTTTGTCTCAATATAGAGTACCATCAGACGAGGAAAGAAGGGACTATGTAGACTATGGTGGTGCGAAGTGTTTAAAACTTCGTAAGAACAGTTTCGATGCTGAAATACCGTTTACAATTTCATTGCGGACAGTGCGGAAGACAAACGAGCATCAAGAAGAATGCAGGTTTGAATCTTCCAAATTATCCATCCAGACCACCGTAATAGACTTTCACATAATGACAACACCGACGACGACTAAGGTAAGTCGTTTCCTTTGCAATTAGAAGTATTTTTTGTAAGGCTCTTCTTTTGTTGTTGCTGTAGCGACCACCATAAACATACTCATAACGCCCGCCACCAGAGGCGCATGATCGATTTGCGATCGCACGTTCGATATGTATCGTTTCCACGCCGCGAGTACGATAGGCAATCATTCTTGGAAATTACTGAAAGTTTTGTACCGGCCTGATTTTATCCTGCAGAACACTCTGAAGATTATGTTCAGAAAGGGAGGAAGCATGTTGGATAATAAATAACAGAACCTGACTGAATTCTATTTTTAAATTCTATCTAACTTGTTTTATGGGAAAACTATTTGTTTAAAACAGCATGCAATGGTTAGTTACATCGCTTGACAGTAATCTCCTTAGAATGTGCCCAGAGACAAAATGATTAATCAAAAATTATAAATAGCATATAAAATACAGCCGACGATTTTCTTTCGGTGTTGTTTTCTGTTTGCAGAATGATTGCCTATCGAAGTCGCGGCGTAGAAACGATACATATCGAATGTGCAATCGTAAATCGATCATGCGACTCTGGTGACGGGCGTTGCGATCAATTATTTGTGATCGTCATTTTTATCTGTTTTCCGCCGTTCCCTTAGTTGCTCTAAATTACCTACCTCTGTCAAGTATTTGTGAGTTGCTAGGGAATCCCAGACGATTTACGTCGTTAGTGATTGGGATGTCTGGTGTTCTTGACGCTTGTTTGGTGTATTCTCTCACATGGAAAAATCTAATTCCATGTTTACCCAGCGTAGAAAATTGTTTGACTTTTTGTCTCAATATAGAGTACCATCAGACGAGGAAAGAAGGGACTATGTAGACTATGGTGGTGCGAAGTGTTTAAAACTTCGTAAGAACAGTTTCGATGCTGAAATACCGTTTACAATTTCATTGTGGACAGTGCGGAAGACAAACGAGCATCAAGAAGAATGCAGGTTTGACTCTTCCAAATTATCCATCCAGACCACCGTAATAGTCTTTCACATAATGACAACACCGACGACGACTAAGGTAAGTCGTTTCCTTTGCAATTAGAAGTATTTTTTGTAAGGCTCTTCTTTTGTTGTTGCTGTAGCGACCACCGTAAACATACTCATAACGCCCGCCACCAGAGGCGCATGATCGATTTGCGATCGCACGTTCGATATGTATCGTTTCCACGCCGCGAGTTCGATAGGCAATCATTCTTGGAAATTACCGAAAGTTTTGTACCGGCCTGATTTTATCCTGCAGAACAGTCTGAAGATTATGTTCAGAGGGGGAGGAAGCATGTTGGATAATAAATAACAGAACCTGACTGAATTCTATTTTTAAATTCTATCTAACTTGTTTTATGGGAAAACTATTTGTTTAACACAGCATGCAATGGTTAGTTACATCGCTTGACAGTAATCTCCTTAGAATGTGCCCAGAGACAAAATGATTAATCAAAAATTATAAATAGCATATAAAATACAGCCGACGATTTTCTTTCGGTGTTGTTTTCCTGTTTGCAGGAATGTCTTGACTTACTTGACTTAATTCTTTTGGCCCCTATGGGGGCATAGGGCATCCAGGAGAACTCGCCATCCGTCTCTTTCTTTGGCCATTTGCCTCAGTTCTGCCCAGGTCTTGCCAACTCTTTTTACTTCCCCTTCCACTGTCCTCTTCCATGTGCCCCTTGGTCTTCCTCTCTTCCTTGTTCCCTGGGGATTCCATTCCAATGCTTTTTTCTCGATGGCTTCATCTGGTTTTCTCAAGATGTGCCCCAACCAGCTACACTTTCTCTCTCGTATCTGGTCTTCTATACGTATCTGGTTTGTTATTCGCCAGAGCTCCTCATTATATATTTTTTCTGGCCACCAGATATTCATGATGCGTCGAAGACACCCATTTATGAAGCTTTGTAACTGGGATGTTATCTTTTTATCCATTTTCCAGCTTTCACTTGCGTACAGAAGGTAAGCCTTCACATTTGTATTAAAAATACGGATTTTTGTTTTGTACGTGATATTTCTATTTTTCCATATTGGATACAATTGTATGAAGGCAACATTTGCGTTTTTAATGCGGTTTTTCACGTCATCTCCAGCTCCACCATCTTCCGCCGCTATACTACCCAGATACAGGAATGAGTTGGCAGTCTCCACCTGCTGCTCTCCTATTAACAATGGCATCTCCATGTTCCCTGAATTTACTCTCATTTCCTTTGTTTTGCCTGCATTTATCTTGAGGCCAGCAGTCTCTGCTTCTTCTTTCAGCAAGTTTAATTTAGTCTGCATATCAGTCAGCCTTGGAACTAATAAAACTATGTCGTCTACAAAGTCCAAATCCTCCAGCCGTTCGTGGATTCCCCACTGGATTCCTCGTCTCCTGCCTGCTGTGACTCTTCTCATAACAGAGTCTAGAACGAGTAGAAAAAGTGTTGGTGACAAAATACAACCCTGCCGGACTCCAGCTGGTACTTTTATGGGCTCTGTCATATTTCCCTTGTGGAGTACGCAGCATTTGTAGCCATAATATGGATCTTTTATGATGTTTAAGATCTTTTGTGGTATGCCATACTTCCGCAACATCTGCCAGAGCACTTTATATTTCACGGAATCGAAGGCCTTTTGAAAATCAAAGAATGCCAGGTACATGGTTGCTTCGAATTCTTTGCTTTGCTCTAAAATGATCCTAAGAGTGTTAATGAGATCAACACAACTGCGTTGTGCCCTAAAACCGGCCTGTTCTTCACGCAGTCTCTTTTCAAGGGATTCTTTAATTCTGTTTAAAATAATTCTGGTGAGGACCTTACTGGGCACTGACAACAATGCGAGTCATAAAATGCTAATGGTAGCAGCATAGTATGCTGTTTTGACACATTCTGGAGGAGGTTGAGGATCTGTGACCGTAGATGTTGTTCAAATTCTCAATTACAACGTGTGAGGCGTCGGTAAAAACTTTTCCAGGTTCTTGCAGTGTTTTCACCTTCACTAAACAATAGTTGTGGCTTTCACATCCACTTTGAAAGCTGTTCAGAAGGCTTATAAGAGAATAGGGAGGCTGGTAGTCCAATAACTTGCGGCACTGCTTTTGGCGGAGGCCAACCATTGGCGATGAAGCCGTTCCAGGACAGCTTAAGCAGCAGGGTGGAAGGCACAGCTTAGAATTATGTTCGTGGCAAGCAATGCTGAGAGTGCTTTGAAGAGATATGACTCGAAACATTTGCACTGATCGGTAGTGACGCGGAGAGATAGTCGGAAGCGGGCAATCCACTCACGGAAGAAGGTTGCTGGTGCATCTTTCATTGGACTGGCTTCACGGCAACGAGAGAAACGGTCGATCGCTGTCAGGCGGTACTAGTATCCGTTTGACGGTGTTACAGCGCCGACGTTGACGGTGTGCATTTGTTCAGATCGTTTATTAGATGGGGTGGAGATAACGAGCGGATGGAAATACGCTCTGCCACAACTACGGTTCGGTAATTTTGGTACAGTGAGTAAACTACGTGGTAAATGGCAGGATTACTGGTAGCATTGATAGCGATGGTAGAGAAAGGAAAATAGATGAATATCTCAGAGAGAAACTGGGAGACGACGGTTTCCCTTATTTTTAATCCATCCTTTGTTTTGCACATAATAAGAACCGCACGTCGTTCAGTGTTAGTCCACTGGGTATTTTATACCCTTACAGAATATGAAATGGATTTTGTAAGTAATATATGTTAGCTGATCGAGTAGCTTCTGCACATTTATGTAACCGGGGCAATTACGTTTCACCCAAGTACAGTTTACTTGCATCAACATAAAAGATCTATATAATTATTGTTGTTATTTTGTACTCAATTGGATGTTCATCACGATCAAAGGCAACAGTTTCCCGGTATTATTGATAAATTGCGCAAGTTGTTCATGAATAACAGAATAATGCTTTTTTTATAAACACGAAGAAATACTGAAGCGATGTCTGATAAGTTTTTGACTTGATAGTATTTTTTTTAATTTTACCTTTTGTTGACGAAATTGCATTTTCTAGCGCAATATGATAAGTCTGTGAAATCTGTGTAGCTTTTTTTTCTTTTTTTTTTTTTTTTAGTAAAACATCTACTTCACGTTACAAATCAACAATTTTCGAATGAAACTTGAATTAAGTATTGAAGGTTTCAAAACTGCTATAAATACTGCTTCTTTTCAAGTACGAGACAGGAGGATAACTACGTGGAATAAAAATGTTCCGTAGGTTATGCGGCCCTTCAGTTTCTAGATCGTTCACCATTTCCGGTTTCTATGAGAATTCAGTACGACACTGATCGCATGTGCAAACAAAGCGATCGAAATGAAATAACGTCAGACAAGTACGCAACACAACCTACTGTACAGGTAATGTGGTAAGGTCTGTAACTGAAGAAGGCTACTGAGACAACTACCGTAGTTTTCGCTTACTTATGATAGTCTCCGGTAGCTTTTCAGCTCTATGAGCGGAGCTGTAACGCCCCGAATTTGTATTTTATTTTTTTTATTTTTTGCGCTTGCTTGTGTGCCTTACAATACGTCTCAATATTTGACCATACATATGCCTTTAGCACTAGTCGATCATGCCTGAGACATAGGTACGTGGCAGAATAACGCTAGACCAAGCACGGTATTTGAAGACGTCAGAGCTGCTTGACTATGCTTAACATACGTCATGAGTTCGTTATCTCCCAACTACTATTACTGGTTTCTGATACCGTGCCCTTCTGTGGGTCTAAAGCAGGCTGTGTGATCCATTCAGTGCAGTGAATATTCTACAGACAATAGTTTATTTCCTTAATTCATGGCTCCAATGTTATTTCTTTGAGGCATAGCTGTAGTGATGCAGTCATAAAACATAATAGTATAAACAACATAGTTTAATATTTGCTTTATTAAAATTCCAGTTAGTTAGGAAGAATTTTAAACGAAAATAACTAATAAAAGGAAAATGAAAGTGTTAAATTGCTTTTAATGTTATAAACTATGTGAATTCCTTCGGATGCTCTTCAGTTTGTAGTGACCGCGGTATGTCTTCGAATTTGCATGCACCGAGTGGGAAAATTTCTCAACACTTAGAACCACCTGAGCATTTTACACAACTATTTACCTACACTCAATACTTCTATAACATGAGTAGCCCTCCAGTTAGTGTGTGGATCAGTAAGTCTGAAGCCAGCACAGTTCCGTACGGGTTTCTTATTAATACTGTAAGTATACTATTACTGCGCGACTCGGTATTTGAACTGGTGCATCGTTTCCTGCGAAAGAGTGTTCTTTATTCTTGGATCCAACGTTTTAAACCGTTTTCGGAGCGGAATGGGGGTTGGGGGGGGGGGGGGGGTTCGGGTTTGGGGTAGTCAGGGGAGCTCCTCACTCTACTTCCTTCGCCAGTCACCTTGGTCAACTCTCTTTTACTCTGTTTTTAGTTACTTTTAGATGTGATTAGCCCTTTTAACTGCTGAACTCTTTTTTAAGTTTTAGGACTGCCTGCTGGTACATTGGGGTGACAAAGAGTTATGAGATACACAGTTCATTTCGGAAATCGTTAGTGAATTCAATATTCCGTGGCCCACAGTGTCGAGAGTGTGCCGAGAATACCAAATTTCAGGCATTATCTTGCAGCACGGACAACGCAGTGGCCGACGGCCTTCACTTAACAACAGACAGCAGCGGCGTTTGCCTAGAGTTGTCAGTGTGAACAGCCAAGCACTGTGTGAAATAACCACAGAAATCAATTTGTGACGTATGACGAATGTATTCGTTAGTACAGCTCGGCGAAATTTGGCGTTAATGGGCTGTGGCATCAGACGACCGATGTGAGTGCCTTTGCTAACAGCACGACGTATCCCACAGCGCCTCTCTTCGGCTCATGACAATATCGGTGGGACCCTAGACGACTGGAAATCCGTGGCCTGCTCAGATGAGTCCCGATTTCAATTGGTAAGAGGTGACGGCAGGGTTCGAGTGTGGTGCAGACCACACGATGCCATGGGCCCAAGTTTTCCCGAGGCCTTTATGGAAGGGAAACGTAAGACAAAAAAGCAGTTCTGATAAGAAGAGAATAGTAGCTTTTGAAATGTGATGCTGCAGAAGAATGCTGACGAGTATACGGGCAGATCATGTAACCAATGAGGACGTACTGAACAGAATAGCCTAGAAAATAAATCTGTAGCGTAACTTGACTAGAAGAAGGGATCGGTTGATTTAACACTAATTTCCTTTGAATAGCATGTTGTTTTTCCTCGTTGATTCACGACGCCTACTAAAACAAACGTAAGTTGCCTAATAGTATCCCCGCCTGAACTGTTAGGTGTTCTTTAATGGAAGTTCTGCGGCCTGCCGTCATGTTGCCGGTAATAGTTGGCCCCGCAGCCCAAGAATTATCTCAGCCCGAAGAGTACCAGGAGCCGATATACTATTTCCTCTATCACTGTGCTCTTGAAGTCACTGTAAAGTATGTCTTTTCTTGCACAGTATACTTGTACTCAGCCCAATTCCATTCATTGGTAGTGAGTGTAAAAAATACTACCAATTATTTGATTTTGTACGAGCTCTTGCTGGTATACAATTACCTTCATTTAGAGACGGTACGTAGATGGCTAATGAATGCTCATAGTTCCCTCCCTGAAAACAGTTTCTTGGAATTTTGTAAACATGTTTTCGCTTTAGACTACACTTTCACTAACCTAAATTTTCCATTCACAATGTTTCAACTTATACATAATACCCATCGCGAAGCAAATACATGTATGGCCTTACCGTTCTTCATGCACACAAGTTGCCCTGTTTTGGATCAAACGAATAGCGACAGAGATAACTGATCAGTATTCCAGTATATTCCCTGGTACCGCACCTCATCCAGGGAACACGTCTACGCTCCGACTTCACCCGTCCCTCATAGCGACCAGATGACTGAGCGAAGCCAACGAAAGCCTGTTGGATAATGGCCTTGTTATTTTGTGCGTCTCCGGACTAGATTTTTAGTGTTCGCCATTCTGAACTCTTAGTGTCGTGCTCGTGTGTCATTATTTAATTGCGCCGAACAAGCGGCGTTACATTCACTGTGCACCGAAGCTCATACGCAGTCTTTTTATTGCACATTTCCAGGTTTGTCGTTTTCTCAACTGTTTTTGTATTGTTCTAGACAGTTCCGGAACGTATACTTACTGTATATCACGTAATTTCAATTAGTGCTGCCCCGTTACAGTACAAGACTTTTGTAAGAACTATTCTCCGTGGGCACTAAATTTGTTGTGCATGTAGAACAATTTTACGTTGCTTCGTGCTCAGTTACAGTTGTGACATCTATCTACAGTACTTTCATACATTGGTAATACATGTTAACATCGATGTTATTTGATCTAACTTTAAGCACAGAACTGACGAAGTACTGAAATTATCGCTTTACAAGAGTATCCAGCGTGATACACATCTGAGGATGACTGTTCAGAGGCTAAAGCGGTCACAAATAAACGTAAAATTGCGATCTAGACGGAAAACGCATCTATTGAAAATGTAATAGTCGATCGCTGCCGTCTCTCACATTTATGAACCTACAGTTTCCCAGTATTCTACCAATGTAGCAGAGCTCAACGTCTACTTGTCACCAGTAGACTGGAGGGGAATAAGTAGGAGTAGAACAGAGTTAGAGTAAGTATGGTGTAACAGTCTGTGAATGGGATAAAATCTACACTCCTGGAAATTGAAATAAGAACACCGTGAATTCATTGTCCCAGGAAGGGGAAACTTTATTGACACATTCCTGGGGTCAGATACATCACATGATCACACTGACAGAACCACAGGCACATAGACACAGGCAACAGAGCATGCACAATGTCGGCACTAGTACAGTGTATATCCACCTTTCGCAGCAATGCAGGCTGCTATTCTCCCATGGAGACGATCGTAGAGATGCTGGATGTAGTCCTGTGGAACGGCTTGCCATGCCATTTCCACCTGGCGCCTCAGTTGGACCAGCGTTCGTGCTGGACGTGCAGACCGCGTGAGACGACGCTTTATCCAGTCCCAAACATGCTCAATGGGGGACAGATCCGGAGATCTTGCTGGCCAGGGTAGTTGACTTACACCTTCTAGAGCACGTTGGGTGGCACGGGATACATGCGGACGTGCATTGTCCTGTTGGAACAGCAAGGTCCCTTGCCGGTCTAGGAATGGTAGAACGATGGGTTCGATGACGGTTTGGATGTACCGTGCACTATTCAGTGTCCCCTCGACGATCACCAGTGGTGTACGGCCAGTGTAGGAGATCGCTCCCCACACCATGATGCCGGGTGTTGGCCCTGTGTGCCTCGGTCGTATGCAGTCCTGATTGTGGCGCTCACCTGCACGGCGCCAAACACGCATACGACCATCATTGGCACCAAGGCAGAAGCGACTCTCATCGCTGAAGACGACACGTCTCCATTCGTCCCTCCATTCACGCCTGTCGCGACACCACTGGAGGCGGGCTGCACGATGTTGGGGCGTGAGCGGAAGACGGCCTAACGGTGTGCGGGACCGTAGCCCAGCGTCATGGAGACGGTTGCGAATGGTCCTCGCCGATACCCCAGGAGCAACAGTGTCCCTAATTTGCTGGGAAGTGGCGGTGCGGTCCCCTACGGCACTGCGTAGGATCCTACGGTCTTGGCGTGCATCCGTGCGTCGCTGCGGTCCGGTCCCAGGTCGACGGGCACGTACACCTTCCGCCGAGCACTGGCGACAACATCGATGTACTGTGGAGACCTCACGCCCCACGTGTTGAGCAATTCGGCGGTACGTCCACCCGGCCTCCCGCATGCCCACTATACGCCCTCGCTCAAAGTCCGTCAACTGCACGTACGGTTCACGTCCACGCTGTCGCGGCATGCTACCAGTGTTAAAGACTGCGATGGAGCTCCGTATGCCACGGCAAACCGGCTGACACTGACGGCGGCGGTGCACAAATGCTGCGCAGCTAGCGCCATTCGACGGCCGACACCGCGGTTCCTGGTGTGTCCGCTGTGCCGTGCGTGTGATCATTGCTTGTACAGCCCTCTCGCAGTGTCCGGAGCAAGTATGGTGGGTCTGACACACCGGTGTCAATGTGTTCTTTTTTCCATTTCCAGGAGTGTATTTTATCTTCTTTCAAAAATGTGATTTTTGCACTTCTCAGAAAGAAGTGGGGAAAAACTCTGCTAGTTTCCTAAAGATAAACTGCGGAAAGCCCACCCCAGAACTGCCCGACGTACAAGACAGTTCTTAAGCATGTCCGAGAATTCGATCGTCGTGAGGTCAGAAGCACTCTCTCTCTCTCTCTCTCTCTCTCTATCTCTATCTCTCTCTCTCTCTCTCTCTCTCTCTCTCTCTCTCTCTCTCCCCTCTCCCCTTTCTACATCGTTGGGGTATATGACTTCGTTTGTAAGGAAAAGAGAGAACGAAAGATTAAATAGCCTTCAGAGACAACTGTGCTTTTATCATTGTTCCCTACGCAAAAGGAATAGTTCTCGCAGGTAATTTCATTAAATGGTGATGCCTGGGCCTGAAGATAGCGGCTTCATACCCTGGAGGAAGAAAGTTACTACAAACATTGGCTTCTAAATTTTGACGGCAAGGACAAGAGAGATGGGCATATTACATTGTCTTCTGTGCGCCTAACTCTCACTTGAAATTCCAAGTTTGCACTTTGTATCACGAAACGAGCAGATCTAATCTGTTTGCAGCTTTGTACGAGTGTTGCCCAGAATTTAATGCACTGCATTTTTTTCTACAACGATTCTCTATTGAACACAATGAGAATTACACACATGAAAGAATGGTGTTTTATCTACGCAACCTATTTTTCCACGTAATCTCCATCCAGTTCTACGGCCTTCCACCAGTACGAAACGAGGGCGTGTATGCCCTGTCGGCACCAATTCTTGTCCTGGTGGTGAAGCCAGTGTTTCACTGTGTGAATCACCTCCTCATCGTCCTCAAAATGTCTTCCACGAATGGTATCCTTTAATGGCCCAAACAAGCGAGATTCCGAGGGAGCTAAGTCAGGGCTGACAGGCCGTGCATGGTCTCCTCGACCACTGCAAATCGTGGAGTTCCGCCGAACTGCTTTCTGCTGATCTCACCCTCCGTGGCCAGCGATTAACTGTACTTCTGTCGACAGCAGATGCTCCATAATCTTCGCAAAACCGTTTGTGAATATTCACCACAGCTTCTTTGTCTGCAGTGAGAAATACAATGACGGCATGTTGCTTGGAACGTACATCACCTGCAGATGTCATTTTGAAACTGTCCTACAGCTACGCTATCTGTCGGAAGTGACAGAAACTAGGCGCGCTCACTCAGAAGCCTTCAAATAATACACTCCTGGAAATTGAAATAAGAACACCGTGAATTCATTGTTCCAGGAAGGGGAAACTTTATTGACACATTCCTGGGGTCAGATACATCACATGATCACACTGACAGAACCACAGGCACATAGACACAGGCAACAGAGCATGCACAATGTCGGCACTAGTACAGTGTATATCCACCTTTCGCAGCAATGCAGGCTGCTATTCTCCCATGGAGACGATCGTAGAGATGCTGGATGTAGTCCTGTGGAACGGCTTGCCATGCCATTTCCACCTGGCGCCTCAGTTGGACCAGCGTTCGTGCTGGACGTGCAGACCGCGTGAGACGACGCTTCATCCAGTCCCAAACATGCTCAATGGGGGACAGATCCGGAGATCTTGCTGGCCAGGGTAGTTGACTTACACCTTCTAGAGCACGTTGGGTGGCACGGGATACATGCGGACGTGCATTGTCCTGTTGGAACAGCAAGTTCCCTTGCCGGTCTAGGAATGGTAGAACGATGGGTTCGATGACGGTTTGGATGTACCGTGCACTATTCAGTGTCCCCTCGACGATCACCAGTGGTGTACGGCCACTGTAGGAGATCGCTCCCCACACCATGATGCCGGGTGTTGGCCCTGTGTGCCTCGGTCGTATGCAGTCCTGATTGTGGCGCTCACCTGCACGGCGCCAAACACGCATACGACCATCATTGGCACCAAGGCAGAAGCGACTCTCATCGCTGAAGACGACACGCCTCCATTCGTCCCTCCATTCACGCCTGTCGCGACACCACTGGAGGCGGGCTGCACGATGTTGGGGCGTGAGCGGAAGACGGCCTAACGGTGTGCGGGACCGTAGCCCAGCTTCATGGAGACGGTTGCGAATGGTCCTCGCCGATACCCCAGGAGCAACAGTGTCCCTAATTTGCTGGGAAGTGGCCGTGCGGTCCCCTACGGCACTGCGTAGGATCCTACGGTCTTGGCGTGCATCCGTGCGTCGCTGCGGTCCGGTCCCAGGTCGACGGGCACGTGCACCTTCCGCCGACCACTGGCGACAACACCGATGTACTGTGGAGACCTCACGCCCCACGTGTTGAGCAATTCGGCGGTAAGTCCACCCGGCCTCCCGCATGCCCACTATACGCCCTCGCTCAAAGTCCGTCAACTGCACATACGGTTCACGTCCACGCTGTCGCGGCATGCTACCAGTGTTAAGGACTGCGATGGAGCTCCGTACGCCACGGCAAACTGGCTGACACTGACGGCGGCGGTGCACAAATGCTGCGCAGCTAGCGCCATTCGACGGCCAACACCGCGGTTCCTGGTGTGTCCGCTGTGCCGTGCGTGTGATCATTGCTTGTACAGCCCTCTTGCAGTGTCCGGAGCAAGTATGGTGGGTCTGACACACCGGTGTCAATGTGTTCTTTTTTCCATTTCCAGGAGTGTACATACGTAACGTTTTGCAATCGTAGCATTATTTCCAGCCGAGGAAAACAATGCGGTGCATTGCTTTCTGGACAACTCTCGTATTTATTATGGATGCTCATGTAAAGCGACATATCTATGCTTCGTCAGGACGTGAAACCTTTTCCCTGTGCTTGGACCTCTTCCTCCCGAACTCGTCGTCGGTAGGAGGTAATTTTAACTAGACTCCGGATGTCGCACTGTGTTTTTAGCCATCGACATCTTTGAAGTGGCGATCCTCCCCCACTTTGCCCCCACTGCTCTCAACTGTGGACGGTGAGACACCTTTTACTTGAGTGCCTCTATTTTGCTCCGTTACGCGCCCGTCTACAGCTGTCGCCTGATATATCTTGATGACACGAGCTCAGCCGATCGCGTTCTCGAGTTTATTAGTGTCAGTGAGATGACGTCAGCCATTTGAAGCTCTTTTTGGGGACAAACAACCCCCCCCCCCCTTCTATAGTGTTTTTTTAAGCTTTCCTTCTGTTTTTTGTTTCCGCACTTTTTTAGTTTCGCTCCCATTGCTGCTGGTTTCCAGGTTGGTTTTTTTTACCTTTTCCTAAGTCACAGACCGGCCGCTAATGACCGTAGCAGTTTTTTCCCTAAAACCACAAAAAAAGTTTTGTGCTGAGAGCTAGATCAAATAACATCGATGTTACATATGTTTTCGAACGTAGTAAATTTCTAGAGATAGCACTAACAATAAGCTTGACGACCTGTTTGGAACTCCACAGCACCAATAATCGCCCGCTTGTTTGCTTGCCTTAGACATAACACGCAGAAACCCAAACACGATCCACATTTGATTGCATTGCTTTTCCAAACAGAACTGTCCGACTTGCACAGCGATGTGGGACTAAGTTGACAACTGCCACCCATCACCATTTTCACAATTACTTTTTCTCAGTCCTTTTCTCTTAAACGCTCATCTTCCATACCAATCATGAGAGTTTCGGAAAGAGCTTCCAAAGTCTCCCCTTAAAAGCTACGAGTTGTGTCACTCTCTGTCTATAGCAAAATTACACAAGTGACTATACTTCAGGGTCTACATTCAGTGGGTCACTGGGTTGTTACTTATAAAGAAATTTTCAAAATGGGTGGTTGATGAGATGTAAGGGAGTACCTAATGCCCCAGTACTTGAAGATAAATGGAAGTAGCCCGCAAACAAAAATGATGTCAAATGCAACATCGAGCAATAATGTAAATCGGTAGCTAACCTTGGTACTTACAGCGAAGTATACTGCAATTCTTGATAGTGTTAAATATGCTGACGGTCTAGATACGATGCAATCATTTTTCTGACAGATTCGCTGCCAGGACTGCTGCTGATACGGAATCATATTGTCAATTGTACCAACAACTAATTGGTGTCCTATATTAGAGACCGTACTGCAGAACTGCACCGCTGTAAGAAGACGATCACCATGATGTGGATAAAGGGGCACTATGGAATAAGAACCAATGAAATGGTTGACGCCCTCGCTAACTGGGCCATCCTCGATGAGGTAAAGACGTACGAACATGTTCCTTTCACAGAACTTCTGCAGGAGGAGCGGCGTCAACCGGAACCTTCTGGATCAATAAGTCTCGTCCATCGTTCTAAACAGATATTATGCAGCTATACTACCAAGCATGTCTGCGCTACCGTGGTACTCCCTGAGTGTGTTCCACACAGAAGTTTCTGGTCATCACATTCCACTTCTGCTTTAACCAAGGAAGGTTGCAACTTGTGATAGGACACCCTCCCCTAACACTACCTTTTTTATAGAAATAACCGATACCATGTGTGATGTCAATTCTTCTGTAGGTGAACGTTCTCGGCTGTTTCACTGAAAGAATTTCATTTCATTTTCTATACGATGTATTGTATTTCAGGCTAAAATGTATAAAAAGAAATTAATTTGTTACAATCGAGGTGTACTAACTGTTCAAATTATTCTTCTTTTAAAAATATTTGAATTTACGAAATTTCTGGTATACTTAAAATTAATATTATTAATTGCACAATCTAATGCTATTCATTAAATTTATTTCTGGACTCATTTATAAAATAATCATATAACCTGAAGATTCTTCTTTTGTCAAGAAAGTTTGTAAATTCTTTTGTTTTGTAAGCTCTTTGGAATATTGTGAGTACCTCAGGATGTTAGTAGTAGTGGGCACGCCTCTGACGGAAGCCCACGTGATTTTTTTAAAAAAAATTCCTACAACAATGTAATTGATGGTTTTAAGGAAATGGAGATTGTGAAGTCAGTGTGATGTAGAAGAATGCGGTAAAATAAAATAAAATCATAGCAACAGATAATACTTCATCAGTTATTTAGTCATCTGAAACCCAGCAAGTCAAAATTTCAGCATCTAAAATGTACCTCTAGACGCAAGAACTGGAGCCAGCAACAAGAGAAAATGTATATAAGTAAAAAGGTTTTCTTTTGTATATGTTACGCCTCTCGAAGCTTTTCGAATTAATGACGTGACTAAGAAAAAATTTAATGGTGATGTTTGGGAGGGTAAGATTGCAGACTGCACCTGTATAGGCTACAACTGATTGACTTGTGATTGTGGCACGGAGGACACCGACCCAATCATTTTCAGCTGGCCACTGGGATACCACGTGACAACCAATTATTGCAGTTCTTAATGCTTCGTGGACAACAGCTTTCCAGCAGAATAAAGACGCTACTTACAATGAATGATGTGTCACTAAAAAAAATTATGTCACTTCTTAGAACCTGTGGTCTTACAGTGGATTGTTCGGAATAACATGTTCCACACTTATCCCCTTAGGCCGACTAAAGATCTTAGTGAAAGCTCAAAACGCAGCTTAGATAAAATGTCCCACTGTGCGCGCATTCGGTACTCGTTTTATGTCTGTGTAAATGAATAACACCAAGGTGCGGAGAGCTCGTTCTTTGGCGGTGACTTGGAAATAAAGGAACAGATAGACACGCTCAATAACGTAAACGAGCAAAAACAAATGAAATATCATTTTGAGAATCTTCACTTACTCAAACTCTTTTTAATGCTAGGGACCAAGCGAGGAGTATATATGTTGTAACTGACTGTCATAACGTACGAGATCTGCTCACCCATCATTATAGCGGGAGCTGCATATCAAACCAAGTGGGCGTAAAATACAGAAGAATTACCGATAAGTATTTAATAGCTTGGACAGATTACAGTTCTCTTCCAGCAGCCAGACACCACAGTAAAGTGAAGAAGTCCGAGAGAACGGTCATGTGGCACTGCATAGCGTGACCGCATAAGTAATTAATTTCGAGAACGGCGACCGAAATTACTTACGACTTAAACTGAAAGACACTTATCCTGGTTGACAAAAAATGGCTCTGAGCACTATGGCACTTAACATCTGAGGTCATTAGTCCCCTAGAACTTATAACTACTTAAACCTAACTAACCTAAGGACATCACACACATCCATGCCCGAGGCAGGATTCGAACCTGCGACCGTAGCGATCGCGCGGTTCCAGACTGAAGCGCCTAGAACCGCTGGGTCACACCGGCCGGCTCCTGGTCAAAAAATCGTGCTTGAAGTGTGCAACAACACGCCATAATACCACGAAACACCTCAAAGCTGATTATGTTATGATTTAATTAATATATTTACAACCGTTGTAAATATTCTGTCATACGCTTGGTATGCGAGCCACGTGTGTGTGTGTATGTGTGTGTGTGTGTGTGTGTGTGTGTATGTATGTGTGTGTGGGTGTGTGTGCGCGCGCGCGTGCCTGTGTGTGTGATTGAATACAGCTTTTATTTGCTAAAGTAAGAGTTACTTCAATTTGTAGTATATCATGTATTGGAAGCTGGATGTGTGTATCACGGCCGAAGACCACAAAAAATACACTAATTACAGTTTAATCATCTATTAATTATTTATAATTAAAAGAAAGTTGCCTTAATTATTATTGTCGTCTCGTCGTTCGAAGTGCACCGCAATACATGTATAAGCAAGTGAGGCAAGTGGGAGGGGGGAAGGAGCGGACAAAAAAATAAAAACAAGTATTTGCTAAGAAAGGGAAATGCTTTTTTCCAGAGATGTGCAGTTTAGTTGGGCGATTAAAGTGCAGCTTATTTGCTACCACTGGGGGCAAATACTCTCTGGGGCAGTATCGAAAGTATCTAAAGAGAAGGACAACGAGGAAGGAAGTGCCGCAGCAAGTGAAATAAACGTTCTTAACGACTGGAGGTACTCTCAACCCGGCGCCAGTAATTACACTTCGGCGGTCGAATCGCACCGCAGTTCGGAAGGAGCGGGCAGGGTGTAGGAAAGGCGGGTGGAGCGGGGGGAAGGGGGGGGGGAGTTCCAGTTCCCCTGCTGGCACGAGAGCCGATACAATGGATGAGGGCGCAGTTGGCGGGCCTGGAATCCGGGCTGCGACGTCGACGTCCTTGTCGGTGGAGACACGGGCGGTCATTAGGCCCGGCGACGGCCGAGTCCGGCACGTAATCTCGCACGTGAAGCTCGGCGGCGCCGCCAAACTCTGTTACCTCCTCCGAATTAGGCTGCCACGCGTGCGGTGTGGGCGCGGCTCGATCCGCGCTGACAGCTGCTCCGCCGCCGTCACGCGTCACCATCCGTTGCTTCCAATGTATTGTTCTGACGTAACGGCACGTTATCTGCCGCGACATCTGTGTTGGGCAGTGACGCGTGTAGCGCCTCACGAGATCATTACTGTCAGGCATACCTGTACAACATTGGTGGATGAGGCACTTGATAAAGCCCACAGCTGTCGCAATTAACGTCGTCGTTAGCCGTCTAAAATGCATAATATATACATTATCGAAAACCTTAAGGCCTAAAAACACAGAATCAAAGATTAATGTCTTCTATTTGATTTACAAGGTCACTTACGATAAATTATGCCATTTAAGTGGCGGCCATCATCCTGAATACACTTTTCAAATCTAGACAGAAGTTAGTCGTAACTCGGGCTAATAGGGGTTGGTCAATCAAATCCACTTTGTCATTAATGACAACTTTCAACTTCATTAAACTTTTTCATTCATTAACATGGACAAGCATCTTACAGATACCCCCCTATAAAAAAGTAACAAGTGGACAGACACCACTGACGCATTTTCAGTGTACGGTGCTGCACCATCCTATATAAAGTAAACACTCCTCTGGTTTATTTGTTGTCTCCACATTTCTGGAAAAAAGAACGTTTTCAGTATGGGTATGGTAACGCATGGTTCGAAATGAGCAGGACTCACCCACAGATTATCCATCCCGAGAATCGACAATCTCGACGATTTTTGCCTGTTATCGATATGAACCATGGACGTTGCCGTTGGTGGGGAGACTTGTGTGCCTCAACGACGCAGATAGCCGTACCGTGGGTGCAACCACAACGGAGGGGTATCTGTTGAGAGGCCAGACAAACGTGTGGTTCCTGAAGAGGGGCAGCAGCCTTTTCAGTAGTTGCAGGGGCAACAGTCTGGATGATTGACTGATCTGGCCCTGTAACACTAACCAAAACGGCCTTGCTGTTGAGGTACTGCGAACGGCTGAAAGCTAGGGGAAACTACAGCCGTAATTTTTCCTGAGGGCATGCAGCTTTACTGTATGATTAAATGATGATGGCGTCCTCTTGGTAAAATATTCTGGAGGTAAAATAGTCCCCCATTCGGATCTCCGGGCGGAGACTACTCAAGAGGACGTCGTTATCAGGCAAAAGAAAACTGGCTTTCTACAGATCGGAGCGTGGAATGTCAGATCCCTTAATCGGGCAGGTACGTTAGAAAATTTAAAAACGGAAATGGATAGGTTAAAGTTAGATATAGTGGGAATTAGTGAACTTCGGTAGCAGGAGGATAAAGACTTTTGGTCAGGTGAATACAGGGTTATAAGTACAAAATCAAAAAGGGGTAATGCAGGAGTAGGTTTAATAATAAATAAAAAAATAGGAGTGCGGGTAAGCTACTACAAACAGCATAGTGAACACATTATTGTGGCCAAGATAGACACGAAGCCCACGCCTACTACAATAGTACAAGTTTATATGCCAACTAGCTGTGCAGATGATGAAGAAATTGATGAAATGTATGATGAGATAAAAGAAATTATTCAGGTAGTGAAGGGAGACGAAAATTTAATAGTCATGGGTGATTGGAATTCGACAGTAGGAAAAGGAAGAGCAGGAACGTAGTAGGTGAATAATGATTGTGGCTAAGGAATCAAAGAGGTTGCCACCTGGTAGAATTTTGCACAGAGCGTAACTCAATCATAGCTAACACTTGGTACAAGAATCATGATAGAAGGTTGTATACATGGAAGAACCCTGGAGATACTATTAGGTGTCAGATAGATTATATAACGGTTAGACAGAAATTTAGGAATCAGGTTTTAAATTGCAAGACATTTCCAGGGGCAGATGTGGACTCTGACCACAATCTATTCGTTATGAACTGTAGATTAAAACTGAAGAAACTGCAAAAAGGTGGGAATTTAAGGAGATGGGACCTGGATAAACTGACTAAACCAGAGGTTGTAGAGAGTTTCAGGGAGAGCATAAGGGAACAATTGACAAGAATGGGGGAAAGAAATACATAGAAGAAGAATGGGTAGCTTTGAGGAATGAAATAGTGAAGGCAGCAGAGGATCAAGTAGGTAAAAAGACGAGGGCTAGTAGAAATCCTTGGGTAACAGAAGAGATACTGAATTTAACTGATGAAAGGAGAAAATATAAAAACACAGTAAATGAAGCAGGCAAAAACGTCTCAAAAATGACATTGACACTAAGTGCAAAATCGCTAAGCAGGGATAGCTAGAGGACAAATGTAAGGATGTGGAGGCTTATCTCACGAGGGGTAAGATAGATACTACCTACAGGAAAATTAAAGAGACCTTTGGAGAAAAGAGAACCACTTGCATGAATAACAAGAGCTCAGATGGAAACCCAGTTCTAAGCAAAGAAGGGAAAGCAGAAAGGTGGAAGGAGTATATAGAGGGTCTATACAAGGGCGATGTTCCTGAGGACAGTATTATGGAAATGGAAGATGATGTAGATGAAGATGAAATGGAAGATATGATATTGCGTGAAGAGTTTGACAGAGCACTGAAAGACCTGAGTCTAAACAAGGCCCTGGGAGTAGACAACATTCAATTAAAACTACTGACGGCCTTGGGAGAGCCAGTCCTGACAAAACTCTACCATCTGATGAGCAATATGTATGAGACAGGTGAAATACCCTCAGACTTCAAGAAGAATATAATAATTCCAATCCTAAAGAAAGCGGGTGCTGACAGATGTGAAAATTACTGAACTATCAGTTTAAAAAGTCACAGCTGCAAAATACTAACGCGAATTCTTTACAGACGAATGGAAAAACTGGTCGAAGCTGACCTCGGGGAAGATCAGTTTGGATTCCGTAGAAATATGGGAACACGTGAGGCAATACTGAGCCCACGACTTATCTTAGAAGAAAGATTAAGGAAAGGCAAACCTACGTCTCTAGCATTTGTAGACCTAGAGAAAGCTTTTGACAATGTCGACTGGAATACTCTCTTTCAAATTCTGAAAGTGTCAGGGGTAAAATACAGGGAGCGAAAGGCTATTTACAATTTGTACAGAACGCAGAAGGCAGTTATAAGCGTCGAGTGACATGAAAGGGAAACAGTGGTTGGGAAGGGAGTGAGACAGGGTTGTAGCCTCTCCCCGATGCTATTCAATCAGTATAATGAGCAAGCAGTAAAGGAAACAAAAGAAAAGTTCGGAGTAAATGTTAAAATCCATGGAGAAGAAATAAAAACTTTGAGGTTCTCCGATGACATTGTAATTCTGTCAGAGACAGAAAAGGACTTGGAAGAGCAGCTGAACGGAGTGGACAATGCCTTGAAAGAAGGGTATAAGATGAACATCAACAAAAGAAAAACGAGGATAATGGAATGTAGTCGAATTAAGTCGGGTGATGCTGAGGGCATTAGACTAGGAAATGAGTCACTTAAAGTAGTAAAGGAGTTTTGCTATTTGGGGAGCAAAATAACTGATGGTAGTCGAAGTACAGAGGATATAAAATGTAGACTGGCAATGGCAAGAAAAGCGTTTCTGAAGAAGAGAAATCTGTTAACATTTAGAATTGATTTAGGTGTCAGGAAGTCGTTTCTGAAAGTATTTGTATGGAGTGTAGCCATGTATGGAAGTGAAACGTGGACGATAAATAGTTTGGACAAGAAGAGAATAGAAGCTTTCGAAATGTGGTGCTACAGAAAAATGTTGAAGATTATATTGGTAGATCACATAACTAATGAATAGAATTGGGGAGAAGAGGAATTTGTGGCACAACTTGACTAGAAGAAGGGATCGGTTGGTAGGACATATTCTGAGGCATCAAGGGATCACCAATTTAGTACTGGACGGCAGCGTGGAGAGTAAAAATCGTAGAGGGAGACCAAGAGATGAATACACTAAGCAGATTCAGAAGGATGTAGGCTGCAATAGGTACTGAGAGATGAAGAAGCTTGCACCGGATAAACTAGCATGGAGAGCTGCATCAAGCCAGTCTCAGGACTGAAGACCACAACAACAACAACATCGATATCGATCCTGCGAAGATATCTGTCCCGAGAGTTTCAAGGCTTTCGATAATGTCAGAATTTTTTTCTCGTGTGATATAATTAGTAATTAACAATTGTCGGATTTTTTACTTTACTTGTTCCGTGAAAACGTGCTTCTTGCCAAATTTCATGATTCTAGGCCAACTGGAAGTACTCTATAAGTTTTGATGAGTGAGTTTGTGAGTATTAAAGTATGTGAAATAAATGGCCGTATCGTTTGGTTGCTTTCACTGAGAAGCTCCAACTACACTCCTGGAAATGGAAAAAAAAACACATTGACACCGGTGTGTCAGACCCACCATACTTGCTCCGGACACTGCGAGAGGGCTGTACAAGCAATGATCACACGCGCGGCACAGCGGACACACCAGGAACCGCGGTGTTGGCCGTCGAATGGCGCTAGCTGCGCAGCATTTGTGCACCGCCGCCGTCAGTGTCAGCCAGTTTGCCGTGACATACGGAGCTCCATCGCAGTCTTTAACACTGGTAGCATGCCGCGACAGCGTGGACGTGAACCGTATGTGCAGTTGACGGACTTTGAGCGAGGGCGTATAGTGGGCATGCGGGAGGCCGGGTGGACGTACCGCCGAATTGCTCAACACGTGGGGCGTGAGGTATCCACAGTACATCGATGTTGTCGCCAGTGGTCGGCGGAAGGTGCACGTGCCCGTCGACCTGGGACCGGACCGCAGTGACGCACGGATGCACGCCAAGACCGTAGGATCGTACGCAGTGCCGTAGGGGACCGCACCGCCACTTCCCAGCAAATTAGGGACACTGTTGCTCCTGGGGTATCGGCGAGGACCATTCGCAACCGTCTCCATGAAGCTGGGCTACGGTCCCGCACACCGTTAGGCCGTCTTCCGCTCACGCCCCAACATCGTGCAGCCCGCCTCCAGTGGTGTCGCGACAGGCGTGAATGGAGGGACGAATGGAGACGTGTCGTCTTCAGCGATGAGAGTCGCTTCTGCCTTGGTGCCAATGATGGTCGTATGCGTGTTTGGCGCCGTGCAGGTGAGCGCCACAATCAGGACTGCTTACGACCGAGGCACACAGGGCCAACAGCCGGCATCATGGTGTGGGGAGCGATCTCCTACACTGGCCGTACACCACTGGTGATCGTCGAGGGGACACTGAATAGTGCACGGTACATCCAAACCGTCATCGAACCCATCGTTCTACCATTTCTAGACCGGCAAGGGAACTTGCTGTTCCAACAGGACAATGCACGTCCGCTTGTATCCCGTGCCACCCAACGTGCTCTAGAAGGTGTAAGTCAACTACCCTGGCCAGCAAGATCTCCGGATCTGTCCCCCATTGAGCATGTTTGGGAGTGGATGAAGCGTCGTCTCACGCGGTCTGCACGTCCAGCACGAACGCTGGTCCAACTGAGGCGCCAGGTGGAAATGGTATGGCAAGCCGTTCCACAGGACTACATCCAGCATCTCTACGATCGTCTCCATGGGAGAATAGCAGCCTGCATTGCTACGAAAGGTGGTTATACACTGTACTAGTGCCGACATTGTGCATGCTCTGTTGCCTGTGTCTATGTGCCTGTGGTTCTGTCAGTGTGATCATGTGATGTATCTGACCCCAGGAATGTGTCAATAAAGTTTCCCCTTCCTGGGACAATGAATTCACGGTGTTGTTATTTCAATTTCCAGGAGTGTATTTACACCACGAAGAGACCAGAAATCTTACTTTTCGACGTATTTCAACTTGATAAATCGATCCATTCTAAATGGGTCTTAACAGTCGAACTGACGGACAGACGGACAGATGGACAACAAATTGATCCTATAAGGGTTCCGTTTTTACCGACTGGGAGACTGAGGGCCAAATTACACCAACAGCACCTTACTCACTTGGTGGCTTCTTCTTAATAGTGTTTCCTGTCGCTCTGAAACTTGTAACCAACCGTAAGATCATACCGCGGTTTGGGCTAAAGTTGTGCGATTAAAATGGCGACGAGTTATCCGCCATGTTGCAACGACAGACCCAGCGTTTAAGGCAAAGGTATCGTATCCGAACACGCAGTGCTCCATCGCCCACTATACCGTTTCTTGTGAAATGGTGGACTCTCCTGAAACGAATGACGTATGCGCTGTCTCGTCCACAGAACTGGCAGCGATTTACAAGTCAGTCTAAACTCATCCGTTTACCGTATTCAGCACCTAACAAAACAAAACAATATCCGCCAGAGAGTGATAGATTCAGTCTGCTTTCTCTGTCTCTTAGCAATAGTTCTATTTGTTCAAGAAACGTCTGGGTTGGATATGGACCTCTCAGCGTCAGTAACGTCACAATTTGAGATAGTGTGATCCGATGAGGACCCTTCCATCCGCGAGCAGTGGGATGCCAATTACGCCAAGTATTCTTCCATTTCTTCCCGCGGCCCTCTCACAGTGCTGTGGCACTAGCGCTACCAATCTTCAAACACTTCATCGGGAGAAAAAGGGTAATGTTCTTAATATTTTAGAAGAATTGGAGATTTTTCGATCACTGAAAAGAGGCGTACAAAATACCCTTAACTCCCAGATAGATTTACGCCACAGAAACGTCCTAGCCAATTTTGATTATTTAGTGAATGACGTTTTCCAAACTTGCCATTGCTTTTCATTAATGTAAAAGGCTTTCCACTTGTAAATACTATTTTATTAATTATAAGGACACTATTGGAAAGGGCTGGTATATAGGACCCTAGACAGTATCAGTAAGTCTTTTGAAATTAGTTGTAACAGTAATTCTGACTTCCGCGACTCACAAACAGAGTGTATTACTTCTGATTATTACAGTTTGGCAATTTAAAATGTGCAGCCAACCCCACACATTTAAATCTAGATATCTGTTTACTTAATGTTTGAGGCACTGCGCATGCGCTCCTCTCCGCGTAGGTCTAGCTACAGATGGCGGTAAGTTGGCGCCGGCAACAGTAACGCTTGCTCCCCAGGCTGTTTACAACGGAGGTAAAGTGTGACACTATTCACAACCGCAGTGTTTTTACTAAGTATTTTAATTATTTTTATGATAATTTATTTTAATAGCTACTACGTTCTTACTTTGATGTTTTTACTGGGTTCCTTTCTAGGTTCAGTACATTTTATCATAAACGCTCGCACATTAGTGAGGCCGGCCTATGTGGCGGAGCGGTTCTAGGCGCTTCAGTCTAGAGCCGCGCGACCGCTACTTTCGCCGGTTCGTATCCTGCCTCAGGCATGGATGTGTGTGATGTCCTTAGGTTAGTTAGGTTTAAGTAGTTCTAAGTTCTAGGGGCTGATGACCTCAGAGCCATTTTTGAACCACATTTGTGAGTCATAAGTGTAAATATCTGGATGTTAATGTTGGGAATTGCTGCATGCGGTTTAAATAGAGTATTAATCTTGTGATATCGCTTTTATTTGTGCGTTTCTTGGCATGGTTAAATTTTTGATATGTTCTTTTATTCCTTGGTATACAGTGAAGCACCTGAAGGTGCAAATTTAATTTCCGAAACCAGTTCTGTTCTCCAATAAAGATTTCTAGCAGTCGCAGCGGTATTCTCTAATGAAATCATGGAATATTTCGGCTGTCATTAACCTGCTTATAAAGTAGTGTGTCCTAGAAAAAGGACACTGTGAGAGTCTGAATTATGCACAGCCTCAGAGCCGTGCTGAGAACGGATTTTAATGTGTATAGAATTTATGGTACGTCGATTGTATGTGACATGTTCGATATTTGAAGCTTTGAAGTTCTGTGTAAGACACGCTCAAGTGGCGTGTAGCTGGTAGCGGAGTGCCTCCAAGGGCAAGGAGCCGCGTTCGGACCGTACATCGTCACTCACGATCACCCTAACGTATTGTCTCCGTTGGATAAGATTCAAATGGTTCAAATGGCTCTGAGCACCATGGGACTTCTGAGGTCATCAGTCCCCTAGAATTTAGAACTAATTAAACCTAATTAACCTAAGGACAGCACACACACCCATGACCGAGGCAGGGTTCGAACCAGCGACTGAAGCGGTCGCGCGGTTCCAGACTGTAGAGCTTAGAACTGCTCGGCCACCCTGGCCGGCTTGGATAAGATATTTCACTCTCAGTCTTCCCACTTGTTGATAATTTCATTGATTTTGTTTATGTTTGGTTTCCTTTGAAGGCTTAATGTCAAAGGCAACACTTCTACTACAGTCTACAGTTGGTACTGACGAAACCTTAAACCAGGATGGAGAGTTAACGTAATGCATTCCAGGCACAACATGACCTCAACTGTTTGGTTAAAAACTAACTTGTGTCAGTGCCAAAACATGTAAATACGCACATCTTCGATATTATGTGGTTTATATGAATTTATCTTCCAGTCTTTTCCTGTTTCACCATATTGTGTGCTCAGTGTTTGTTATTCGCGTTTTCTTAGTAGAACAGCACAGAAATCTGAACTTCACCTGCGTAATTTTCAGATTATTATCATGATGCTTTTTGACTGTTTTTATGTTGATAACTCTTTTTAGGCACTTCAGTGAACTCTGTATTTGTGCCATGATCGTTAATATAACTTATCTACCAAGAAGATACAATGCGTTTGATAAATAGACCCACAGCACTCAGCCCCCATTTCCACCCCTCTTCCTCCCCCCCCCCTTGCCCCCCCCCCCCCCCCCCCCCCCACACACACACAGGAAAACTTTATTTTAATGAAACAAATACAGTTTTAACGAAACAAATTCGAATTTGAAAATACATATGATGTCGACAATCAACAAGAAAGTTTTTCTTCCAGGTCATTTCTTAAAGATAGGTAACAAAAATGTGACAGAAGGTCAGATCCTGTTTTGAAATCCAGATCGAGTTGCGAGTAACATGATCCAGGTTTCCAGCACAGTCATCGTTCGACCATAATCCGTTTTTTAAAGCTAGGAAAATCTGAATGGAGGCTTCATCTGGAGAATATGGTTTGAGGGAAAAGTGATTAGAAGTACAGCTCGTGCACTTTCGCTATCGCTTGGTCATTGTCCCAGAGATCGCTTTACGAGCTAACAATGTTGCTTTTGTTTTAATTTACTATGGAAAAGATTCAATAAGGTTGCATTGAGTGTCAGTCAATCTTTCACCTTTTCAGGTTGTAACCATCAACAAACACAGTCAGTCCCATGAAACAGCGGTCATAACCGTTGCCGCCAAACCAAATGGTTCTTGTATTTTTCTGTGCATTTTCGTCTTTACGTGAGAAATATTTCGAATTAAGCTTTAGTTTCACCAGATACTCTTTCGAAGTGTCCTCCTTTTGATGTTTCTGCACTATAATCACCAGTTGTCAGTATCTTAATGTTCAGAGACTAACTCAGGGACTGAACTTCGTGAACGATGGTAACACGCAGGGTTCGTATTCAGGGGGACCCGCTTCCCTTGAGTTTCGCCCTTCTTATTTTGTACTGAGGCCCCACTCTGCTATTTTGAAACAAAAATAATATTCTGCAGCTCGACTATTTGTCTTCAGTTATTTGTACGCTTTTTCCACCTCTGTAGCTGAGTCGTCAGCGGAGCTGAATGTGATTCAGGGGACCTGGGTTCAGTTCCCAGTACTGCCAGATATTTTTCCTTGGTAGAAGATGCCTGCTGAGGAGTTACTTGAGCTAGCAGTAGCGGCTCCAGGTCTGCTAACTCGACAACGGCCGGGAGCGCCGGTGTTCAACATCATGCCCCTCCGGCGCTTCTCCGCGGCCATGTTTCGGTGAGCATCGTGGACAGCAGTGAGCTCTTGAGTAGCATAATTAGTAACCCATTTCGTAGAATCTTTGGTTTTCGTTTTCATTGTTCACATCTTTAACCCACAGTTTGGCCTAACGTCCACACTTACACTTGTGATCTCAAGAATCTTTTGCTCTTTCTCCTCCACGCGCTCTTTGCTACTTTTGTGGTTGCCAGATCTGTCGTGGTCTATTTCCTCGTTTGCAAATATTGGAAGCGCTTAGTTGCCATTCCAGGCCCCCTTCTTAAACGCCTCCCTTCAGCATATACATCAACACCAGTGTCGCTGCCACTCATGAGTCTACAGATAGTGTTGCCATACATTTCACCGCCAACAGCGCTAATGTTACTACTACGAATAGAGTGCATAAAATTTATATTTTCGCGCTTAGAAAAATGCTATGCAAATCATTTAGCTTGAACACTCTCATCGTGTTGGAAAGACTACTTTTCAGAAAAGAACAACGCGAAGATAAATGAAGGAATATTTTCAGATAAAGAAATTCGAGCGAAACTCCAATCTATTGGGCCTCAGATGGTGGTGGTTAGTGTTTAACGTCCCGTCGACAACGAGGTCATTAGAGACGGAGCGCAAGCTCAGGTTAGGGAAGGATCGGGAAGGAAATCGGCCGTGCCCTTTCAAAGGAACCATCCCGGCATTTGCCTGAAACGATTTAGGGAAATCACGGAAAACCTAAATCAGGGTGGCTGGAGACGGGATTGAACCGTCGTCCTCCCGAATGCGAGTCCAGTGTGCGGGCCTCAGAGGGTAACACATTGAGAAACAGATTTTCGTGAGACAGAACTGGTATTATTGTTGCGAAATATTGTTGTTCCGTAGCTATTATTATTATTTGAAAAACTCTTCAAGAATACCAGTTCTGTTTACTACAACTTACAGTTGTAAATATTGACCTTCATATATGGTAGCAATGAAAATAAAAGTTAGGAACTAAATGAAGTTGGTGTATGACGTACGATGTGCAATAATGGACGCCAAACAAAATAAAAAAAGAGAATTGCTAGAAATAAGCATAAGCAGACATCCCACTGACTCATTATTTCTCGGTTTACTGAGGGACATAGAACACATGTGAGCTCATTTGGAAGAACATTAACTAAGTGCTATAAATAATTTGTCACTGTTAAAGTAGGAGTATTAATTATTTACAGTATAATGTTCACGTGAGTCACAGACGTTCGGGTTATTGTATGACGAAAGATCTTGCTCAGGGTAATAGCATCAGAAGGCATGGGGACGATTGGCGCAAGGAAACGTGCTGTTATACAGTTCCTGTGTTGTGGGAGCGCCACATGACAGAAATTCAATGGACTAAAGCAGGTGCAAAAGGATGACGCTGTTGATAGCTGGGCTAGCAGATTATCTATATGAGGATGGTATCTGTTCTTTCGGACATGCGCACGCATTGGCCGAACTCTTACGGGACTCGGTAAGATTGTCTGCCCCGAGTAATGAGTGTAATGGGTAGGGGCACTACGAATGTAGTGTGTGGACATTAAGTTGAGAATGTGGGTGTGGGTCTTACGGGGAGCGTGCAAGGGATAATTCCCTGCAGTCGCACTATCCTCTGTGCCCTCGGTGGCTCAG